>NW_019720585.1:61281-61886 GCF_002891405.2 Cryptotermes secundus
AGTCTATGTTCCTCCCTTAATGTCAGAGACCAAGTTTCACACCCATATAGAACGGCTGGAAAAATTATAGTTTTGTATATTCTGATTTTTATATTTCCTCCTGAATCAGGTTTTTATTTGTTATCGTTGTTCCCAAATATCCGAACTGTGCCACATTTTCAAAACATCTGTTACTTCTCTGTATGTCCTGATTTTGCCCTGCATTCTGGTGATGAGACAGCAACATATACTTAGTTCTCTCTATGTTTACTTCTAGACCACTCTCCTTACTAGCGTCAATTAAAGTTTCCGTGTTTTTCTTTATGACCGCCTATGAAGTCTAGTGGTCAACGTTCCTGGTTATAGATCCAGACGCCCCGGCTTCGATTCCCGGAGCTACCAGATTATATGAGAAGTAGTGGGTCTGGAACGGGGTCCACTCAGCCTCGTGAGAATAATTGAGGAGCTACTGGAATGGAAATTAGGGGCTCGGGTCTAGAAAACTGAGATTAACGGCCGTGGGGATCCGTTACGCTGACGACGTGACACCCTCTATGCACTAAAGTTGGCACTAACTTCACCGACAATCGGTGGTCGCTCGGTCGGTATAGTTGGCTTGCGGACTA
>NW_019720585.1:62021-66792 GCF_002891405.2 Cryptotermes secundus
ATATATATATATATATGTCTTTACACCATTAATACTTTGTACCTTATGGACAGTTCTAGCACTTTCACTAAGCAAACTATCAGTGCTACACTCTTCATGTAACCGACACACTGAAACCAGTATCACCTAAGACCTGATATTTTGTACAGGAACGTCTAAATAATAAAAAAATTACCTTCATCAATATTGTCACGAATTTATTAGTGACTATTAGACGGGGTGTCCATTGGTTGATTGGATTTATTTCACTTATACTCTCAGCTCGTAACTACAAGTGATACAGCGCTATCGCTGATCTACACCCTTTACAGTTCACCGTTACACATGCACTAGCGTTCTCAAAATTTACAGTCTACACTGGAAAAGTATTTCAACGCATTTTTATACCAGTCTCACTGTAACAGCAGCTCACATGAAGTCTTTTCTTCATTGCCGCACTCCTGCAACTCAAGTAACCACCTACTTCACGTCACTTCACTCAACTGAACTGGATTGCCAGCCAACTATTTCTTCAAAAACTTCGTACCGACCGAATAGAAAACATCTTTTCCAACAAAGCGTGTTTACCAATTCGTTGTTTAGAATCGGCTGTTTTATTGTTGCGTGAGTGCTTATTTTCTCGGAAAACCTGTTTAGCGAGTCGTTGCATAGTAGTGGACTATTCTGACTTTCAGGCTTCATATAATTAAATAATAATGTCNCCCCCCCCTCTCTCTCTTCATTCTCGAAATATGCAAACCTCCTGAGACTGCGAGTATTTAGATGTTATAGATATCAAGTCAAATGTTGAAGCACCTACAGGGGCCTACTCTACAGACAGGCCAAAAAGCCAGTTAACCTAAAACATTCTCTCGTATAGAAGGGAATGCTTAAGGATTTAAACTTATCAGTTAATTTGTAGAAGGGTATCACGGCGTTATGAATCATGAGTTGAATAGAGGGGACCTAATTTCAAAAACATTTATAAATTTAGAAATTAATAAATAAAAAATGAAAAGTTCTCCAGTAACAGGTCGTGGAGACCGACAGGGTTGTGAGACGTCGAGGCTCCCACATCTTCTAGACAATCGGTTCACAGATGGCGGTGAGGTTTCCAGCCTTACGCACCGGTCACTCTTTACCCCAGGGAATATTCCTGGTACTCATTTCTGTCAGAGGATGAGTAGACCCTGGAAGGATAAGGTCTACTGAAAAATTCAATGACCTCATCGGGAAACGAACCAGCGACCTTCCGGCTTGTAGCATAGTGCCTCAACCAACTACTCTACCGCATGCCCACCTCAAGTAATAAATACATTTCTAATGTATTTCAGTTTACATTTCACGAAGCAGTTAACTGATTTTTGGGCCATTCTGTATTTTAAAGATCTGATGTGGCGAATTCATGTGCTAGATTCTTTAAAGCATGGAAGGTTCTGCACACTGTAACCCTGCATTGGGTTGTGCCTGTCGTAGATTAATTCTGTGACTTAATGAGCTGTAGTGTGACTCGTGACACAAACAGGATTACATCACTGTCGGCAGGGGAAGAAGATTAACACAGGATAATGGGACGTGTGGTCGTAGAGTAACAGAAAGTTCTCTGTTCACGTCAAAATTGGAAACGAAATTGCCTGTTCAGAAACTTCTTTCTCTAAGTTCTGAGAAATGAAACGCCTAACAAAGTCCCTAACCCTTCAAGTAGACTTGCCTCTATTAAACAAAATCAGCTACTTCAAAGTCTGGGGTATTTCGTTTATAAACCTGCAGTCAGAAATTAATGACACCACCGCAATAGGCCACTGTAGGTCGCGGTGCAAAGGCCGAGAAGGCCCACACCTCATACATTCATTAGTGACACCAAGTCCAGCAAGTTTCATGGCCAACCAGACGCCACCTGAGAGCTCCTCTCCGATATACAAACTGAGTCGCGGAAAGGAAAAAATAAACATCATATCTAATTAAAAACTTATATAACGTCACGGTTTAGGAAGACTTGGCAGTTTTACGATTCCTTTTTCAGTAATATGAATCATAAATAATGTTCTTTATTCATCTCTTTACCTCTGCACCGTACCTGAAATTTTCGAGTGTGTTTATATCAAAATTTGACACCATATAAATATTACGGATGGCTTAAAATATTACATTAAACATTAGTCGCGAAAGCGTAGTCGGTACAACGACTGGCTAAGGTCTGGACCACCGGGGGGGTCGGAGTTCTAGTCGCAGTAAGGTCAGTTTTTCTCCATGTCGACCATACCCTCTCTGGTGTCCACCCAAACTCTTATCGAATGGGTACCGGGGGCCTCTTTTTCCGCGATTAAGGCGGCCGGGGCGTGAAGCTGACCACTCGCCTCCATCTAGTGGCGAGGTCAAAAAATGTGGATCTATACATCCACTCACCCATGGCTTAGTGCTTAATTAGTTCAGCATAGGGACAGCTTTACCTTTTTTTTTATTTTTGCCATTGTTACATAAAAAATTGCAAGTTACGTATGTATGATTATTGTTACATATTACATTTACACGTAGGATACTCTTTACAGATTTAAATGTACTAGTGGTATTACAGATGGGATGAATGTTCACGTCTTCGTTAGTTTAGTATAGGCTAGGTGGCTTCGTTGTCTTTGGCGACTTGGAATTTTATTTAGAAATATATTTCTCGGTTCCACATATTTTACAGTCATGCTATCATTCCAGTACATAGTCACCATTGTCATCTTTAGCCTATTTGCTTATTTTAAAAAAATAACAATAGGCCTGTGCAATCGCCCTGCTACCTGTAAATCCGCGTGTCCGTGATTCTCCCCTATCGACTTCAGAATGCCTGAGCCAATCTGTATCAGTCTTGGTTTGTATATCATAACATCTGAGTGCATCTTAAGCGTATCCTCCATAAATCAGTCTGTGTGTATGTGTGTCCCTCTATCACTGCTAGGCAACTGCATCGTAAGAACATTGCCGAGGCAACGAATTCATACGCAAAAATAGAATTGTTGAACGCTTCGTTTTTGTGTGGTCCGCCTTGTATCCAAGGAAAGTAGGGGATCATTTCTTCCCAGAACATGTTGTTTATGATTCATTTTACTACGCTCCCAGTATCTCAGAATAAGTTGAATGATTACTGGTGAATAATGAACTGGAAAGGATTTGAAAGGAGACTGTCGTAACCCAATATAGATTCTACCCCACAGTGGGTATTGTACCTATGGAAATCGCGAACAATTTTAGTTATGATTAATGATGTCTCGGCTGATATTCGAACCAAGCACCCGTATAATATAAGTTGCCATCGCACCAATCTGCTTGGTGACATTACTGACATGGTAATATACCACATTGTTACAGTCCAGGCGATATTCGACATAAGCTTCTGTTCAGTCGTCGGCGTCGAAATTTAGCTGTGTGGCTTCAGATTTTCATCCAGGTTGTCACCGCGGAGGGGAGTGGCGGGGCGGGAACTCGCCTATTACCGTAAGAACGCGAGCGTTACGTTACCGCCACGTACCGCTGGGGAGGTAGGGGTCAACATGTCACAATACGTTAGAAGTCTTCCTAGTGATTTAGCCGAAATCTCCCCCCACTTCCTTTAGTCTTAAGCTCATGATTTCATATGTACTTCCTCATCCCCTTATATGTGTGGAAAGCTTTATACCTGGTTCCCCTTCTGCCTTCAGCCTTTTTATCACCCTGACGTGGTTTACTTTATTTCTCATTACGGATGTTGAACATGCGCCAGAAACCCGTTTTCCATTATTTTAATTTGTTGTATTGCCTCAGGAGAGCCGGGCTATTGCAGTCGGCATAGCGACTGGTTACGGGCTTGACGACTGAGGTGTCGGAGTTCGAGTTCCGCGAGGGTCAAGAATTTTCTGTTCCCTCGTTGTTCGTACCGGCTGTGGGGCCCACCCAGCCACCTATCCAATGTGTAACGGAGGTTCTTTTCCCTTAGATAAAGCGGCCGGGAATTGAAGCTGAACACTCAACTCCAAATAGTGCCAAGGTCAAGAAAATATGGATCTGTGTACCGATTCCGTAGTACTTAATTTTTAAGCATGGGGACAAATTTACTTTTTTCAATTTTTATATTGTCTCAAGCAAGTATTTACGTTTGTGGGTTACCAGTTTTGGACCGTAATGGCATCTCCTTTGAGACTCTTTTGGCTCCAAATTTCCGAGCCTTGCAATCAATTAGTTCAGCCCCTTGTAACTTGATCGTATTCCGAGTGAAGTCGGAACAGGCATCGCTCTTCGCCCTCTAAACCAAAGGAATTTGTTGAAACAATTTGTAGGAGATATGTACGCCGAAATTTGGCTTCTCTTCTGGCGTTAAAATCAACGACTTTGCTCTAGTCCCTGCTCTCTGGCATCCAAACTTCTCCGCTAAAGAGGCAACAGTCACTCTTAAAGAAATACAGTTATGTGATTAAAATTTCCATCTCATTATTATTGAAGTCCAGTGTATGAGCCAACCCCATCCGTTTGACTCCAGACATCTCCTCAGGATACTTTTCAAAATTACTTTAAAATGAAGAAAGTTGTCTTCTGGGTTTAGGCACCGTGTATTCTTCGTTTTGGCCGACGTTTCGGAGGAACGTAGCGCCTCCATCTTCAGAGCAGTTGAATAGCTGCGGAGAGCAGTAGCTGCTGCTACAGCTACTGCTCTCCGCAGCTATTCAACTGCTCTGAAGATGGAGGCGCTACGTTCCTCCGAAACGTCGGCCAAAACGAAGAATACACGGTGCCTAAACCCAGAAGACAACTTTCTTCATTGTCATCGCCGTGA
>NW_019720585.1:67147-69262 GCF_002891405.2 Cryptotermes secundus
GATTTTTTTCAATTGACCTAATCCTTCCGGCCGCACTAGGCCCTGGGGTTAACTCAGCCTCTAACAGAAATGAGTCATCATCATCATCAGTAATCTGTTAAGAAGACAGGTCAACACTCTCTTTCAAAACAATTCCTCCACTTAATGCGATCTAGAGCTTTCTCCTTCAAATGACAGTATCCTCTTCTGTCCCCAAGGTCATCCAGCATCTTCTTACGTCTTCTTCCTCGTCTTCTTGTCACTTCTATCCGCCCATCTATCTTTCCTTCGATAGCTTCTTTTAGAAGGCAGTTTCTGCGTAAAACATGACCAATCCAATTAGCCTTCCGTTTTCTTATTTCATGTAGGATATTCCTCTGCTCACTGACTCTAATTAACACTTCTTCATTTCTCACATAATCGGTCCAACTGATCTTCTCCATTCTTCTCCAACACCACATTTCGAAACTTTCCAGATGTTTCTGATCTACTGCCCTAAGTGTCCATGTTTCAGCCCCATACAGAGCTATGCTCCAAATGTAGCATTTCACTAGTTTCTTCCTCAAATTTAAGTCCAATTTGCTGGTAAAAAGATTCTTCTTCTTGCTAAATGCAGCTTTTGCCATGGCAAATGAGTACCAGGAATTAATTAAATGATTTTCCTGGGTAGTGAAGCGCGGCCGGAGCGTAAGGCTGACAACCTTACCGCCATCTTTGAGCCTATTGTCTAGATAGTGTGGGACCCTCAACGTCTCACAACCCTACGGGCCTTCACGGCCTGTTACAGGGATAGCTTTACTTTTACTCTTACATAAATTCATTTCGTACCTCACAGGAAACACATTACGCCTCCGCTACATAGACCAACCGGTTAATGTTGTTTAGAGATACAACCGCTGTTTATTGTGAGAAGCACAGATACAGTATGTTAAAGCAGGTGGTGCATATAGTAACCACCAGGAATTAAGGGGTTAATTTATTATGAATGTAATTTAGCTGTAGCCCCAGATGCTGCTCCGTTGCTTCGGCATTTTTATGGACCTCAAGTAGCAGACAGCTCACCCTCCAGCCCACCAACCTTCTGTGTCGGCGTCCGGGGTTACTGCCTTGTTGCCATAACTGGACCACTTTCACTAGTCAGTGTCAAAAACTCTAATTATTATGTATGGTATGCCAGTGCCAAAAGCTCTCCCCCTTCCTGGACTCCACCCACTTTCTCTGCGTTCAGCCAATCCGTATAGTACGAACGGAACAAGTTGCAAGGAATTTGTTACATAAAATTAATAATCTTCGGTTAAGGACGCGATTCATTTTTGCTTACATCATATTCCGTTTCCCCCCCTTCGACCTTTCTTCTGTCCCCATTCCTTCTACTATAGCAGAAAACTCCTCACATCGAAGGCGAGTAATTCCAGAAGAAAGTTATGTCAGCGAGCTATTGAAACAGTGTCAGTACGTGTAACAATCTGTTGCCAGTTTCATGTCGAAACGTTTGGGAGCGCCACCTGATTGTTGCTAGTCAGGACATCTATGTGGCAAGAACACGGACAGAGCTGACAGAACTATTCAACAATACAGGCGATATATAACAGATTCATTTATTCTGTTATTCACAAATATACTCGTACTTTGCTATACAGATGTTAGCATGCGTATAAGGACTGTTTACATTAACAAACTTTTAATATATCAGATTTAACGTTTTATAATAATTTTATAAGTTAGACATATTAAAACATTTTACACATACTCGTATATGCTGGGATAGCATAGTCAGTATAGCGAGTGATTATGGGCTTTACGACTGAGGGGTCGGAGTTCGAGTCCCGGCAGAGGAGTCAACTTTGTCTAGACCGACTCTGTGGCCCACCCAGTCTCATATCCAATGGGTAACGGAGGCTCTTTCCCAGGAAAGAAGTGACAGGTCTGTGAAACTGACCACTCACTTCCAACTAGTGCCGAGGTCAAGAAAAAATGTGAATTTATACATCCACTCCACCATACGCCCTCCTATCATAATGATTAAATAGTTAAGCATGTGGATAGCTTTACCATTTTACCTTTATATGCAAATTGTAAAGTTTGCTTTAATGTATGACCTTTAATATTGCTCTTATACTCATTCCTGTCGGAAAG
>NW_019720585.1:70813-96267 GCF_002891405.2 Cryptotermes secundus
ACGTTATTTTAATACTTAAGAAAGAACCACTGTAAAAATATGACTAAAGATAAACAGTTTGGTTCCAAATACGTCATCGTCTCTAACAGCTGAAGAGCGGCTAACAAAAAGAACTACTTTTACTTTTGTTGTAATAATAAACGTGCCATAAAACCTATGCTCAAGATTCAATGAATGAATGAATGAATGAATATACAAGGGGTGGGCCCTCTCGGCCCTTGATCAATGCAGGGAATTTATACCGCCAGTAGCTTCGTCGCTTAGCTAACATTCTATTAACTACGTAACAGAAGCAGACCACAAACGTAGGTTCACGTACAAATTCTTGCGGCTCCACACAAGAGCGAGCCACAGAACAACAGTGCCTTGCAGCGAAGAAGTATGTAATGTAACTTTCTAACAATAGGTGGCAGCACAAACTTCCGTGCATGCCTGGTCACTGTTTTATCACATGACTTACGAACCTCGAAGTGCACCGATGGAGTACCGTAGTTTGGTATAGCGGCTGTTTTTTTATGGTAGAGGCATGGACTCTAATATTGAATTTAAAAATTAAATTCTTTCTGCAGCTACCGTAGAGTTCAGAGACCAGTGTGTGTGGTTTTCTATTTCGAACATAGTAAGAGACCTTCATGATTTTCAAATATTACTTTTCTGTGGTAAGCTAGCTTGGAAGTTCAGTTTCGTACAGGTTCGCACGTTGGACAACACGGATTTGAGTAGGCTCTACCCTTTAATTACTGTGACCCGCAAAGGGATGCAGGGAAAATAATCAAAGAAACAGTATTACAAACGAGAAGAATGACAAGCTAATCTCAGTCACTGGAAGATTAGCTCTTTCTAAGGGGCCCAACTGAGTAGGTGTCTTCCTTTCCCACCTGAAGACGGAGACAGATCCAGTTTCCGAAACGTCGTGTACTCAATTATAGCAAGTGTCACGTAACTTCGAACAAGGCCAAGAGTAACCTTGAATGCGCAGAAGAAAAATTTCAGACAAGTGGGTGGGTTCGAGGGTTCGAGGTTGCACAACTGGCCGCCTCTCACTTCTCACACCCTCGAACCCATCCCCTTGTCTGAAATTTTTCTTCTGCGCATTCATGGTTACTCTTGGCCTTGTTCGAAGTTACGTGACACTTGCTATACCTAAAATTCCGGACAATGGAAAAGTCCCAAACTCCAGTAATTCTGTGTGTCATCCACCATCGTCAGAACCTTTTATAATCTAATTATTTCTTTCAATACAAGAATTTAAGATACATTTTCGTGAATTTAGAGAAACGAATGTCAAAAAATCAGTGGATATTATTTCTGTTTTGTGGAGTCTCCCGTGCAAGCGCCCCAGTCTCACTGGTTGTGTGCCCATTTCTGACATGTACTGTTACAAAGTTAGAATAAAGGAAGTGCTGTATTTCGCTTACCTTGTCTGTCTTGACAACTAGGTTACTCCACAAGAAAAGTTAAAGACAATGGTTCTCTTTCTGTTTGTTGCTACCACGAGTGTATATTTGACAAGTCTGGGGAGAAGGGTTTAAAAAATATATCGATGATAAAATCAGTCGTACAATTGTATGTTGCTACGTAATATGTGTGTTTCGTGCAAGTAAGTTAGAACTTCCGTTGAATGTAAGAACAATAATTTTCATATGTTAACAGGAGTGAAAACTTTAAAGTGAGAACAAGAAGAAGTGTAACAAAAGCTGTATTATTTTGTGTTATATATGGTTCCTTTGTCTCATATCTAAGTACTGAAATCTATATTCATCTAGACAAATGATTTACACAATGTAGGTAACTGTTAGCAGTTTCGTCTCTCTTGTAGTTGCCCTGATATGTCAGTTAGCGCACTGTTTACGTTAATAAGAGCAGAGTTGCAGAAGCGCCAGGAATGTGTTTCAAATGAGGCTGGATATTAGAGGCATGAAAGCCAGTTCTATTTATAATGAAACATTGACTATTATGTGGCTTATTTACTTCATTTAAGTTACGTTACACATAGAAGATCACCCAAATCCACTACTCAGCCAAATACTAAAACCAGTCAACAGGAGACTTAAGAGACAGTGGCCAACAGATAATAATTGAAAACTCTGAGATAACATCACTGGACGTTAACCTCAACAAACCCCAGCTATAGCTAGGATACCTAGCACGGATCAACACATTAGCTTATAGAATGCACTGTATTCTGATTGCTGATTATGTGTTTTATATATATATATAAGTTACGTTACAATACGCTCCTAAAACCAACCTTATAATTCTCTGTGTCGTCATCACAGGATAGAAAGGATTAATTGTTAGGTTACCCAATGAAGCTGTCATTTTAAGAAAGTAATTACAGAAAATGAGGTAGTATTACGATTTTAAGCGTTGAAGATCAAATACTGGGAAGAACAGCGGCTGTGGCCTGCTTACAGATATTCCGAAATGTCTTTAAAAGGACTGAAAAAAAAAAAACACGAAGATATTAAAACATAGCGGCTATGCAGATTCGAATAAGTTTAGAGCTGAGTACGGGTTACACACACTGCATCGTGACGTATCACTTTCTACGTACCTGTCGTGCACATTTACTAATGGTGTGTTCTTATTTCTTAGTACTTAGTTCCTTCCGTAGCGTTTATTTTTCAATCTCCTTAAACCTAGCTGAAATAAAGACTACGCTGGCTTTGATTCCTGACTAAGTACCGCAGTCCAGAGCGCATAAATTCCATTGTCAACGTTCGATTACATGTTCCATGAAATCAAGAATATGGTTCTCCACTCAAGGGCTTTTTTAAGTACATTTAACTGTCAAGAAGTAAAACTCTGTGTATTCTTCACGTTGGTGAACGGAGAAGTTCATGGAGGTAGGCCTAGCTGGGGTGTAGTGCCAAGGAAAAAAAAATTCTTCCACGTTGAATTGAATGTGGGGAAAGTTTAATAAAGCTTAGAGAGGTTATGTAACCGTTACGAATATAACTGAGTAATGTCGCTAAGGCATTAAGTTTTTCCTCCCTTTACACTACAGCCGCAGTGGGCATAGGCCCACCTCCATGAACTTCTCCGTTTCACTTTGGTTTACTAAATCTTAGACATACGATAGGACTCCTTGGGCGGGTGTTCAGCTCGTCGCAAGGCGTCTACCTGTACACAAACACAGAAAAACGCACACACACAAACTAAACATCCATGCCCTGAGTGAGATTCGAACCGATGATCCAGGATTCCGAGCGAGCGAAGACAGTGCATGCCTTAGACCGCTCGGCTACCGTGACCGGCAAGGTATTAAGTTTAGAATAGGTAAAGCTGATCAAAAAAGAATATTGAAGGACTTTTGAAAACATAAATTCTAATTTACTGTTATACTTCTATATTTTTTGCTTAACTATCACGATATGAAGGCAGTTTATGGAACAGTGTAGGCATATCTGCACGCATTCCTAAACTCGCACTTGAGGAAGATGACTTCTTATGTTATAGGTAAGAGCTATCCCTGTAACAAGCTGTGGAGGCCCATAATTTTTGTTAGACGTCGAGGCTCCCACACACATATACGTATATACAATCGGCTCACAGATAGCGGGGAGGATGCTTTGGAAATATTTCTCATATATAGAAGAATGTATTCCCTTTTGTAGTTTACTTACTTAAGGGGTACGCTGTAGCGTAGTTTGTTGAGGGGCTATGCTACAAGCCGGAAGGTCGCGGGTTCAAATCCTGATGAGGTAATTGGATTTTTTCAATTTACCTAATCCTTCCGGCCGCACTATGTCCCTGGGGTCGACGCAGCCTCTAACAGAAACGAGTACCAGGAATTAATTAAACAATTTTCCTGGGGAGTAAAGCGCGGCCGGTGCGTAAGGCTAACAATCTTACCGCCATCTTTGAGCTGATTGTCTAGATAATTTAGGACCCTCAACGTCTCACAACCCTATGGGCCTTCACGGCCTGTTACAGGGATAGCTGTACTTTTTTTTACTTTACTTACTTATTCATGGAGCTTAGCCTTTCTTAAGGAGCGGCTAATTCTGCGGCTACTCAAGAATTTCTCAACATTTTATGGAACCCGAAGGTTCATTACTGTGTTGACAAGAACCCTCCACTGGTCCCTATCCTGAGCCAGACCAATCCAATCCATAACATCCCATCCTATCTCTCTAAGATCCATTTTAATAATTCCCTTTAATAATATTAAAAATAATAATAATCACAATGCAATAGTAATAATAAATAAATATTAATAATAATAATGATAATGTCTGACAAATAGTCGCTCTTGTAGCATGTTAAGGTTTCCTACCCTTCAGTCAGTGGTTTTCCTAATGTTAACTTCCTTAGACTTATATGACACAATCTGATATTCTGTTGCTTATCGTGCTTCTTTCTTCCTCCTCATAAGCTTATATTTCATTTTCGCAAATGATATTCTCTTTTCATCTTCTTTTCTAATCGCCCGGGCTTCATTTCCTTCTGCAAACACAGGTATTGCCAAAATTCTGCAGATTTGATTTCTAACATTAATTTTGTCTGAAGGTTTGAATACACGATTTATTGTTCCACTCTGTGTTTAAGAAAGAAAAATAAGCCATAGCTTTCAGAGCCTAAAGGAGGTTTCTTACTATTTTCTAATATCTGTCCTGTTTCCGGGACATATTTACAATTTGAACAAGAAGTTGACTTGTCACAGAACAAAGAAGACTTTGATATATGCACTGGCATAACTGCACAAAGTAGTTCATTTTGTTAGAATCCAGATGATATCAGCTCTTGTCTGCCAGGACTCTGACAATGACTAGAGCGAAGAAGTATTGCACAAGCAGTGATTTATACTTGACACACATGGCTCAAATAACAGAGGACATATGTTACGAAACAAACGGAAGCAAATTTTTATAAAATTTTATTATGAAGTACTTGAATATTTTATTTGTACACTGTATTGCATTACACCTTTCTTACCAACTTCATAAGCTTGTCTCTAAACTATGCAATTTGTGGTGGAGAGTTATTTCATGTATACATAACGTAACAACATATGGCATTATGATATATGTAGCAGATTAGTTCTGATAAAATATATGAAACTTCTGAACATTATGTTACACGCCACTTTCATCTTTGTTACCCCTCCCCAGTTACATATGGTAGCGAACTCTTGGAATATTTGACGACAGTTCTTTGCTTGTTTTTTGGAAATGGAAGGATTGTATACATAGATTTCTGATGAAAGTATAAAGGCATGTTCCAGTTCCAAACTGCTTTATGTCGATAAATATTCCCTCTGTGTGTCTCAGCCTCAAGCAACGTTTGGACTATAAGCCCTGCTCACCTGGCGCACAAAGTACTTAGTAACCACGTGGCTGCTGTAGAAATAGGCTGATCTGTAGTGAAATATTTGGAATATAGTAACTGGGATAAAACCAACAATAATTTTCAGTCAAAGAAAGCTCCCAATATGTGTAATTTTTGTATATCATGGCGAAAACTGGAGATTTTCTCATCAGGGTCTGAAGGTGAGAAGGGGCGACAGAACAAAAGACATCCCAGAGAGATAAAAGACAATGCAGTTATTTCTTCTGAGAAGACATGTAACACAGAATTATTAACTCAATCAATTTTAAGTTGGTCTGACTGTTTCGATCTCAGTTTCTCTGTAGTAAACCGAAATTGACATTGATCAGCCTTCCCAAGCGAAAGTGAGTTTAGTTTGTTAATGATTAACTGATAAGACAGGTAGCCATCTGCTGAATTTGAGATAAGTTTCGAAAATTGCGTCTCGTTTCTCACATTCACCCACAGATGGCTTCCATGTCTTTTATGGTACGTAATGGCAGCTGCAAATATAAATACGCCTACATCTGTCATTAAAATAGGCAAGAGAATGAAATGAGGAATCCGCGACAACACAGCGGCTCTTAATTGCAATGTCGCTTTCAGACCATTATCACAAAGTACTTAGTACTTTTGAAGTTATACAACTTCTTCCTGTGAACGCTGTAAATGGAATGAAATGTTGTCATATGAGTATGATTCTGACACAGGTAGGGTAACATGGCATGATATGTTGAGCTGCAGGTCACTCTGAGAACGGTTAATGGTAGTAACCTCCATACACGGGGGCCTTGTAGATGGCGGGCGCTGCTACTGCCTTGACCACAGCTCCGGGATGAACGGCTGGTCCGCTGCGGTGTACGACGGCGTTGAATCCGTTGTGTGCGTCTGCTGTGTAGGACACAGTGCGGACAGTGCCATCAGGTTCCACAAGGCTGTACTCCCCCTTCACCACGTCACCATCCCGCTCCTCCCATTGGCTCTTAATGTCTCCTGTATGAGCGTCATTCACACCGTAGCTGAAGCTGTACTTAGGGTACGCCTGAAAGTACATTTATGTATTTATGCTTATTTAAGATGCAGTCAGTGGCATAGATTTTACAGAATCCAATTAGAGTCAAGCAATAATGTGGGAGGAATCAACTATGTCATAATTTGAAGTCCTCTTCCGGCGTTTGGTTGCAGCGACTGAGGAAATCCTAGAAAAATCGTAGTCATTATAGCCGATACCCTGTCCGATATTCGAACTGGGTACGTCGCGAATACAAGTCAGAATAATTACCTCACGAGTCATCTTGCATTATACCTGAAAGTACAGGAATAGAATTTGGCAATGAAAAAGCATCTGCCTTCTGTGACATGGGGATTCTGAAGATACAGAAACCACTGTCGCACTGCAGAAGGATTAAGGTACAAGAAACACTTCAGAAATAACTGTTTTCCCCGACAGAAATGTGTACCTGGGGGGATTCGTTAGGGTACAGAAAGCGCTGCAGAAACATCTGCTTTCCTCCGAGATAAATGTGTAGCTGTGGGGATTCCTTAAGGTACAGAAAGCGCTGCAGAAACATCTGCTTTCCTCCGAGATAAATGTGTAGCTGTGGGGATTCCTTAAGGTACAGAAAGCGCTGCAGAAACATCTGCTTTCCTCCGAGATAAATGTGTAGCTGTGGGGATTCCTTAAGGTACAGAAAGCGCTGCAGAAACATCTGCTTTCCTCCGAGATAAATGTGTAGCTGTGGGGATTCCTTAAGGTACAGAAAGCGCTGCAGAAACATCTGCTTTCCTCCGAGATAAATGTGTAGCTGTGGGGATTCCTTAAGGTACAGAAAGCGCTGCAGAAACATCTGCTTTCCTCCGAGATAAATGTGTAGCTGTGGGGATTCCTTAAGGTACAGAAAGCGCTGCAGAAACATCTGCTTTCCTCCGAGATAAATGTGTAGCTGTGGGGATTCCTTAAGGTACAGAAAGCGCTGCAGAAACATCTGCTTTCCTCCGAGATAAATGTGTAGCTGTGGGGATTCCTTAAGGTACAGAAAGCGCTGCAGAAACATCTGCTTTCCTCCGAGATAAAAGTGTAGCTGTGGGGATTCCTTAAGGTACAGAAAGCGCTGCAGAAACATCTGCTTTCCTCCGAGATAAATATGAACTTGGGGAATTCCTGAGTGAACATAACCCACCGTCAGTACTGCAGAAACATTTGCTTTCCGTTACAGAATGTCAGTATTTTGGGGGAGCCTGAAATTATAGGAACCGCAGAATAGACTGATTTCCCAATTGGTTTGCGTCTGCCAGAACAACAGTCATTGGTTTACAGCAGAAGTGTTCACTTTTAACAACAGGGATCTGTATTTTGTATAGGTATGCAAATGAAATAGTTATTGTGAACATTGCTGAAACAGCCAATTTGACAGTCTTTCACTACATTTCTTCTAGCATCAAAACGTATTCTATGCTCAACACACAGCAAAGCCTATCGATCCATACTGATTTCAGCCATTATCTGTCTATTTATCTGTCTGTCTGTCTGTCTATCTATATATCTATCTATCTATTGCTCTACAGCCTCTTGTTTGACCTTGGCCGCTTTTTCGGTTTCTTGATCTTTTACACAGTCGGTATAACTCCTTGGACGGGGGATCAGCCCGTCACAAGGCCGCTGCCTACACACAAAACAACACAAACACAGAATAGACGCACAGATATCCGTGCTTCAAGTGGGATTCGAACCCTCAATGCTAGTGTTTGAGCGGGAGAAGACAGTTTATGCCTTAGACCTCGCGGCCACTGTGATCGGCGGTTGCAGCCACTACCCTTAACTGACTTGATCTAATCATCATCATCATCGTCATCATAATCAGTAATCTATCAAGACGACAGGTCCACAGTCTCTTCCAAAACAGTTCCTCCACTTAATGCGATCTAGAGCTTTCTCCTTGAAATGAAAATATTCTCTTCTGTCCCCAAGGTCATCCAGCATCTTCTCACGTCTTCTTCCTCGTCTTCTGGTCACTTCTATCCGCCCCTCTATCTTTCCTTCAATAACTTCTTTTAGAAGGCAGTTTCTGCGTAAAACTTGACCAATCCAATTAGCCCTCCGTTTTCTTACTTCGTGTAGGATATTCCTCTGCTCACTGACTCTAATTAACACTTCGTCATTTCTCGCATAATCGGTCCAACTGATCTTCTCCATCCTTCTCCAACACCACATTTCGAAACTTTCCAGATGTTTCTGATCTACTGCCCTAAGTGTCCATGTTTCAGCCCCATACAGAGCTATGCTTTGATCTAATATTCGTTCACATATTCGTGACTGCTGAACAATGTAATAAGTGTGTGTCATGCGAGCCACAGATCAGGAGCTATTAGCCATATATGAGAGCCTTCTGATGGCATATCCAACTAGCGCACAATCACGCCCTTTTCGTAGTGTGAAATTATTTTACCTGTTCTTATAAGCGCGTCTGAATTATCAGAAATACATTTTTCGTGACGCGCTTTGTTACATTATTTCAGTTCTTGTCTGAAACAACGGAGGCTGGGAAGATGTCACTATTTTGTGGGTGTTTACTGATTTATGAGAAATATGATAAATAGACTAATAAATGCAATAACTGATTCATAAATTTCTCATCGACGCTGAATCAACTAGTTGTTCTGCTATCGTGAATGGCACTGCAATCAGTATTGACTTATCGTGATATACACAACAATTCGAGCGGGGAAGTATTTTGTGACACAGTTACAAAAGACAAAGGACTATTATTTTTAACACAGTAAAATACGCGTTGTCTTTTTCACTGTATAAGTAAGTAGGTAAAGTAAAGGTATCCCTGTAACGGACCGTGGAGGCCCATGGGGTTGTGAGATGTTGAGGTTCCCACATTTTCTAGACAATCGGCTCATAGATGGCGGTTAGGTTGTAAGCCTTACCCGCCGGCCGCCCTTTACCCCCAAGAACATTCCGAGAATATTCCTGGTACTTATTTCTCTTAGAGGATGAGTCGACCCCAAGGCCATAGTGTGGCTGGAAGGATTAGGTAAATAGAAAAAAAAATCAAATGACGTCATCGGGATTCGATCCCTCGACCTTCCGGCTTGTAGCACAGTGCCTCAATCAGCTACGTTACCGCGTGTCTTTTGCACGCTATACCAGTTAAAACATTGCTGATTGTCTCAAAGGAGAACAGTAACTCACAATCTCTTTATTGCTACATGACCCCTGTTTGGTAAAGAAACGCTTGACCACACAAGAAAGATATTGTGTGGAACCAGTTTGGATGAAGAAACCTCACTGTTCGTACTCACACTTCAGAGATATTTATTAATCTTGTTTGTCTTTGTGTGGAGGGATGACAAACTTTATATACTTGGGACCAACAGTAAAGCATTTAATTCACGAAGAAATAAGGGTCAGATTAATTTCCGGGATTCTTGATGCAACTTAGATCAGGCTCCTGTGTCTCTCGACCGCCTCTGTGGTCTAGTGGTCCTGACTACAGATCCAGAGGTCCGGGCTTGATTCCCGGCGCTACCAGATTTTCTGAGAAGTAGTGGGTCTGGAACGGCGTCCACTCAGCCTCGTGAGCATAACTGAGGAGCTTTTTGAATGGAAAAGAAGAGGCTCCGGTCTAGAAAACCGAAATTAATGGCCGTGAGGATTTGTTGCGTTGACAACGCGACACCCTCTACCTTCAAAAGTTTGCACTAACTTCGCCGACAAGAGGCGGTAGCTCGGTCGGTATATTTCGCTTGCGGACTACAGGCTACGGAGTTTGTTTTGTTTTGTTTGTCGTGTGTCTCTCAATATCTTGTCTAAAGACGTAGAGATAAATCCTCTCCATAAACCTATATACTATTTTTAATATAAATTATATTATTACTTCCCCAGGTCTCTCATTTTTCAGATTTTCTGGAAATAAGTTTGTACACCTTTCTTTTTGTCGTGCTTGCTGTTAAGTCAGACCCATCTCATTCTCCTTTGCTTACCACCATAATACTATTTTATTTTATAGTAATATTTATGTAGGTCCTCATCATGTAATTTTTCCTGTCTCTTGTCATTTCATCTCTTTCAGATTCAAATATTCTCCTCTACTTCCGGCCCCCAGGCACATCTAATTCAAGGTTTTGCCTGTTGAAACGCTTAAGTATATAAATACTGTCCTGCAATCCTGCAAGTACAGGCAGAGCAACAGCAAAACTGTCTGACCTTCAGGTATAGTGTAATTTTATGTTTTGCTTCGGTGGATATTTATGAATAAATTTTTTCCATGTGTTTAATAATTAAACACTACGCCACGAAGGCGTACGGGGAGTTGATGTATAGATCCATATTTTCTTGCCCTCGGCACTATTTGGAGGCGAGTGGTCATCTTCACGCCCTGGGAAATAGCCCCGAATATCCATTAGAAAGGAGGCCCGGTGGGCCTCATAGCCGGTCTGGACGACGTGAGGAAGAGAAAATTCTTGACTCTACTGGGACTCAAACTCCGACCCTCCGGTCGTCCATGACGTAGCAAGTCTCTACGGTGACTGCACTATCCCGTATCATATATATATATAATACGTATGCATATATTTGCTGTAAAAATGCTAATTTCGTTGGTTAGATAGAAGTATCAAATTTAATTAACGTCTTCATGTTTAATTTATACTCTTTATTTTTCAATTTTATACACGTTTATGTTCTTCTTAAGGCTAGATCGCGTTACCGGTTGCATGACAGCACGAATTTTTGTGCAATTTTAATAGTGTTTACTGCCAAACTTCATGTGGACTGGTTTTGCCAGGGTACAGTTGCTGAAAATTAAGCTGGTCGTGTTGAAACATAGTCGTACACGTGTACTTACATAATAGTCAACAGCGGGAGCTGCCTTGTATGCGACAGGTGCCTTAACAATGGCTGGTGCAGCATACGCGGGGGCGGCATGATAAGCTGGGGCGGCATAGGCAGCGGGGGCGGAGTATGCTGCATATCCACCGCCCAGGTAGCCCGCTTGAGCAACAGCTATAAGTGTTACTACAATGAGGACCTGTAAACAGGAAAGAAAGTGGAACAATACGTCATTTTCACAGTACAGACATGGAAAATACCTTTCGAGAATCCAAGGAAATGATTTCATGCTCTTGGGTATGACCTCGATAAAGAAACTGTCAGTTTCCTAAATTTTAACCGAAAGCAACCATCTAAAGGGACGGAATGAATCCTTTAATTCAATGGTTCATTCATTCATTCATTCATCCACAATGGCTCTACAGCCCTTTTTGGGCCTAGCCTCTTCATCAGTTCCGTAATCTTTCTTACACAGAAGGTAGGACTCCTTGGACGAGTGAGCAGCCCGTTGCAAGGCCGCTACCTAGGCACAGAACAACACAAACACAAATAAAACGCACAAACACATCCATCCTGTGAGTGGAATTCGAACCCACGATCCCAGCGTTCGAGCGAGCGAAAACAGTTCATGCCTTAGTCAGCGCGGCTGCTGTGATAGGCCCTAATATGATATAATACTATTTAATTCCACAGTTATTAAAACGATGAATTAATGACTGTTTTCTGAATCATAAAACTTGAAGGATACTTAGCTGTAATATCGGTGAAAGGTTTACCTGTTATACCTAGGCACTTAGTAACGCATTCATTTGAATTAATTTTATTAGCTGAAATAAAAAGAATAGTAATAAATTTATTAAACAAGTTAGCTTAGCGTAAATGAGGTAGATGCTGTGCTGAGTCACTAATTTTAAGCATGCCACTACTGTTTCCTACCATATCCTTGCCAGTTCACCATTAGTGTTACATTCGACATACAACTCCGTAGAATTTCCCAAGTCTGCAAATATTTTATGTATCAATCAGTAGTGAAATAAATTTCTTTTCTCTTTGTTCATAGATGTGTTCCATTGAAGCAAAGCAAACTGATTTTTGTTTTGCCTTAGTGACGCATTTCTGCAAAGTGGTAAGTCCAGGTTTCAGCAGTGTACCGATATATGTATCTGTCCCTACCGTGTCCTCAGGACTGTAAGTGTTCACTATTACGGTCTTCTGATAGTAAACACCGTATAGTCCGGTAGACAGGTATCAACGTGTTCTTGGAATTTAATGTCCCAAATTTCAGGTAGTTGAGCTGGATGCATGTTGGTGCCTGTTTACTGGAATATCGGTGTCACATTGCAGAAGATCGTAATATCATACACAAGCAGCAGCTAAGTAATTTAGTCCATGGAGCTGAGTTCATTTTTACAAGCCAACACTCACTTAGCTACTGAAGAATTTTCCACAATTTTATGCAACCCGAGGTTTTTCTTAATGTTCACAAGAGCCTGCCAATGATCGCTATTCTCAGCCAGATCAATCAAGTCCACATAATTCAGTATATTTCTCATACATACATTTTAATATTATTCTCCCACCTACGTCTAGGTCTTCCCAGTGGTCTCATTTCTTCTCGGTTTCCCGCCCAAATCCTAAATGCATTCCTTTTCCCCCCTATGCATGCTAAATGCCTTGCCCATCTCATAATAAGTATAAGAAACCTTGCGATTTGCACACCTCAATAAATATTATTAAGGCAATCAAATCTAGGACGGTAGAATGTGTGGGACAGGCTGCAAGGGTGCATAAATGCAAGATTTACATCCAAAATTAGCCACAAAATCTGAAAGGAAGAGACAACTTGCAAGATCTTGGCAGAGATACAAGGAGAGGAGGCTCTGAGAAAGGATCTTAAGCAACGTGATGTGGACCGAATTCTTCTGGCTCAGAATAGGGACCAGTGTCTGCTACTGTGAACTCAGTAATAAACCAGTCACCAACCACGAAAACCACATGACACTAGACCATACTTAACATCAAAACCTCTTACGCAACACAGATACCAAACGCCATAGCAAGGCCCTGTACACAATCCACACTACAATTCAAGAAAATACGGAGTACTAGAAACATAAAATATCAACTTAAAATAACAATATTTTAAATTAATTTAAATAAAATTCAGCAAAAATTTAGACTTAATTTAAACGAAGTCTTAACGACGTTTCAAACAATGAACTAAAACAATACAGTGCATCAACTACCTGTATAATCTACCTGATGATGATGATCTTATAAGATCTAAACTTTTTATAGGAGAAGCAATTATAATCCATAAAAACGAAGTACATTTCTAGTCTACGAACATGCTAAGAAGTTGCACCGCCAAGACTGTCCCTGCGAATTACGTTAGTCAGTAATAAACTTCCCAGTTCCCTAGGAGTTGAGAACTTCCTTGAGTAGACGAATTACTAACAGCTTCTCAGTTATTCTCCTTTACAGAGTTAGTTATTTGCTTGGTTGTTTAGAGAGGAAATCTGTGAACAAGATAAGGAATTAAAAGCATTTAAAGTCAAATATTCTGTCATCTCCTGACGTACAATTTAACTTGCAGTAGCCTACAAGACCAGCCTTGGAGATTCGATCGTGTCCGGTCATGGTCGTCATGGTATATCCGGAAGAATCTGCCTCAGCAATTAATAATTATGTAGAAGTTTGAATGAAAATGGCAATGTATATTATTCATTTTAGGGAACAACTTTACGGCTCTCGATATCACCTCGAATAGAGGCACATTTCTCATTCTACGTAAGAAACTCAATCATGCTTCATTCTGGGGAGACCCCAAATTCAAGTATTGAATAGAAGTTCAGTTAGCGTTTCGTGGCAACCATTAGCGAAAACAGAAAGAAATTTAAAAGGCATTTTAACCATTTCGCTGCTTATTATTTTCTTCCTATTTTGCTACACTAACACAACTTCCAGTTAAAACACTCTGACGCGACGCCTGAAAGCCTGAACCCCTATCTGCTGAGTGGAGCTTCACCTAGCAATTTACTAGGTAACGGTTACCGAATCGCTTCAGTTTTCGCGGCAACCAATATTCTGGAGGTCTCGTCATCGGAAAACGCAAAATGCGAACCCTTCGAGATGGTGTTCCCTAGTCGGCATGGCAAGCAATTATGAAACAGAGGCATTCGTGAACAGATTAGAGAGGTGGGAGGAGATCAGAGGAGACCGGAACGGAGATGAGATAAGAGATCAGAAGACAAATAACCAGAAGAGAGACAAGATCAGAACAGAGGAGACCGGAACGGAGATGAGATAGGTGATCAGAAGACAGATAAGCAGAAGAGAGACAAGATCAGAACAGAGGAGACCGGAACGGAAATGAGATAAGAGATCAGAAGACAGATAACCAGAAGAGAGACAAGATCAGAACAGAGGAGACCGGAACGGAAATGAGATAAGAGATCAGAAGACAGATAACCAGAAGAGAGACAAGATCAAAACAGAGGAGACCCACAACAGAAGAAAGGAGGAGAACCGACAGAAGTCTTCGTGTGGAGTAGTTACAGTGAACATTAGAGTGTGATCATTGTTCGCAGTTACGAAGGGATATGATTATCCTGTGCCTTAATTGCCCGTAGTTCCGCCTGGCGTAATTCTCCAATAAACTGCATTAAAAAATCCGTAATCCATTATTTATTTGTCACGGAACCCCGGTCACGTGACAATACGAAAAAAGTGACAGCGAAAATGCATTTTCATAGCACAGTAAACGAACTCGAATGATACACCGAAAGGAAGCTATCATTTTTTCGACGTAGACTAAACTCGAATGTCGCACTGTACGGATATATTCGACTTCAGTCGAATTTCGAAGCAATAGGATTAATGTCGGTATCAGCCACTTCTTTTCCAAGTTTTCGCAATCATCCACTTGCATGACGCTGTACATTCTGTTCAACTCACAATGGGTTGTTTTACAGCGCAACAAAGGATCAAACAAGAAGTACGGGAACATTCAATAGAATTATTAGCACTTCCTCACAACGGATGTTTACTGCCAACACACTTCTGGCATTCATTAGAAGTTTCTGTAGGGTTTTAACGATGCCATATCAACTGAGGAAGTTATGACCAACCGTAAAAGACAAGGAAATCATGAATGGCGAACTGAGAACATTTCGGAGAGAAGCGGCAATGATCTATTTGAAGTTGTGAAGGGACTGAGAAATCCTCTTGGAACCGGATTTCCTACCATTTTTTGATGGTAGTTCCCACATACCAGATGATTCCAGTCCATAGTACCCCATTCTTTTTCTCTAATATCCATTTTAATATTATCCACCCCCTTCATCTAGATCCTCCTGGTGGCCTCTTTCCTTCTAGATTTCCCTCCAAAACCTAACATGCATTCTTCTTCTCCCCCTTCCTGCTACATTCCCTGCCAACCTCAACCCCTTTCCTTTATCACGAAGTGTAAAAGTTATAGAGCTCCTCATTATGCAGTTTTCTCCAACTTCTTGTTACTTCATTTCTCTTCAGTCTTAATATACTCCTCAGCACCCTGTTTCAAACACCCTCAGTCTGCATTCTTCTCTTAATGTGAGAGATCAAGCTTCAAACCATACAAAACCACAGGCAAAGTTATTATTGTTCATATTCTATTCTTCACGTTTTTAGGCAGTAGACGAAAACGCAGAAGTTTTGAACAAAATGATAGTAAGAATTACCATAATTATGGTTTTAAATTAGATGGAAATTATGCATGAAGATGAGAATTAGACTCAACTGGCTTAGGATAGTGTTCATTCGTGGACTCTTTTGAATGTGGTTATGATCTTTCCGCTCGTATAAAATATTTGGAATTTAAGTAGAAATCTTTCATGAGAGTGTGGACTGCATTCACCTAGCTCAGAATAGGATTTATTCGTGGGCTCATATGAGTATGATAATGAAAATTGGGCTTCCAAGAAAGATTGATTTTGCACTAAACGTCTCAGTGATTATCAGGCCCTCAAGGGGCACATTTTACTGCATGGATTTAAGCAAATTTTCCAGACTTGGATTCGTTTTATATAAGAGTCACGGGTAAAGCAAAGCCAGCTGATTTCGATAAAGGAAAATTGTTTCCGTTAGCAAATTTTGCCTTTTATATGGTTAATTTCGACTAAGTCGGCTCATGCCTTTATGTAGCCAAGCGACAACCAACTCTGCACGTCTTTCCAACAGAACAAAGTTGCAGGATCTGAAGCTGTCACAGCGTAGGTCAAGTAAGCTTCTGGCCTCAGAGATATAAAGCTATGAGGTACATGTTACGCGTATCTATCTGTATATATCTACGTCTCTGCAGCCCTTGTGTTGGACCTTGGCCGCTTTTCAGTTTCTAGATCTTTTACGCAGAAGTTAGTACTCCTTGGGCGTGGGATCAGCTCGTCGCAAGGCCGCTATCTACACACAGGATAGCACAAGTGGTATTCGAACCCATGATCCCAGTGTTTGAGCAGGCGAAGACAGTTGTTACGCGTGTAGATTCAAAAATAATTTTTAGAGCAATTAGAAGTTAAAATTGTTAAAGGATTATAAAATTAAATACGAAGAAGTAGTACATAAAATATCGGGTTTTATGTTTTCAGTTTTCTCTATTAACTTCTCCGTGAGAAAGGGTTGAGGAGATTCAAATGAAGTGAGATTATTCTTTTACCGGACAAAATGGAAAAATTCAAAACATTGCTTCAATATTAAGTCGTAGACTTCGGTATTTTTGTTATTTTGGCCAAAATTTTTAACAGTTATGAAGAGATTTTTATGCAGAACGTCACAAATGAACACATTTTTTAACAACGGCAAGTCAAACATCGGGAATGATGAAAACACACGCAGGCAGATGAATGTGAATAGGTAGGATTTAAGGTTCTCACAGCGGTGGTTCTGGGTTATAACGTCATGTAGTCCGTTGAAATTCAACCGCCTTTTCGGAAGATCATATCGCCTCCATCTTCAGAGTCAAAGAATAAGCGAAACAAGAAACCAGCGTGACACATTGCCACCTGCTTTAATATCAGTTTCCTGCTTGACATAATCTTCCACCCTGAAGATGGAAGCGATTTATTCCTCTTAAACATCTGTTGATTTTCATCGGACTACACTGCCTTGTATCCCGGAAGATAGAGCATTTGAAAAGCAAAAAGTGTCTGTGTATTAGGATTAATTTTGATTGTACACATACAGAACAGCTAACAATATCCAGAGTTCATATGCATGTTTTTTGCCAAAAATATTCCAAATAAACGCATAAGGCAGCCGTATGGGTATCTCTGTCACTATATTTCATCTACGAAACTATATGATGAATTTCAAGAAAATTTTAGTAAATATTATATACTGACCGCCTTCCTCGCATATCCTGCACCTGATTTTCAAATGACGCAGAATTGAAACAATGAAGAGGGTGCACAATGGCCACAGATAATCCAGTTTCAAGTGGATTTCTGGAGAGAAACTGAAGATTTGTATCAACACCTCTATCAAGATCCCTATCAATTACTATTTCTTAATCACTTCATCTTCCGCTTGTTGCCATGGGAACGTAAAATGACGCTAAAATATCACACAAATGTTGGCATTTCTTCTTCATACACATAATTAATGTTTTCCTTGTTCTAGACCTACCTGTGGAATTGCGCCCATTATGGAGTTCAGTTTATGTGGAACCCAACTCACTGATACACTGAGACACACTGATACTGGAAGTCGTGTCCACGAACCCTTTTATACTTAAAAGGACACCAAAGTGTATTGCTTAAATTAACCACCACTCACATTCCTTCTGAAACCGCGATGAATGTTAGTGTAGTCCACACATATTTTTTTTTCTTTTCTATCAAACGGCTTTGTTATACGTCACCATTGAGTTCTATACGCCCAAGGTCAATTTTTCCATAAGGTACTCGCTATGTAATACATGGTATAGGCTACCTCTGCTCTAGTATAGTTACGTGGTTCCAGCCAAAGAGGGGCAAAGCACTTTCACTTGCTGCCCGTCGATTCTAGACCAGCCGTGGTCAGTACTGTGCATGTAGGTTACCTCCCTACGATACGCCTTCATTGTGGACCGAAAGAAGGTCTTAATTTTTTGTGAATTTAGTTCATGCGCAATTTAATTTCTGCCCTTACATCTCATAAAATAAAACATTCATTTGTTCATCCATATATGAACCATTCACTTACTTATCCATACGTGAAACACCGTCTTCCTCTTCTTCTTCTTCTTCTTCTTCTTCTTCTTCTTCTTCTTCTTCTTCTAACTTCTTGGATCTTGTTCTCTGACCAGTTCCCTTTCAGAATTAATTATGAAATTATGAATTTTACAGATAGTCGGCTTTACCCCTCGGACTAGACGTTAAGCCAGTCACAAGACCGCTACCTACAGAGCGTGGCATAAACACAGAAGACATGCGGACGTACTTGTACTCATACACAGAACCCACGTTTCCAGTGTTAGAACGAGAGAAGACATTTCGTTCCTTCAAAGAGCGCGAACACATTGACCGGCGACGTACTACAAACTTTTCATACGTAAACAATGCCTCCACGTACCCACCCACTTAATCTCCAACCCCTCCAGCCTTCCTTCCATTGCGCATTCATTCCTATATTCATTCATTTATTCATCCGCACATTCACACATCCAATTTTTCAACAAAACCTTCCATTATTCAATTTGTTATTAATTAATTAGTTCAAATTTTTAATTATATTATAATGATCCAAAATATTGTAAATGGTGTTTAAAGTTACCATCATCTCAGAAAAGTCTGAACCATATATCCACTCGGAATTATTGCGTTTTTGGACTTTGTCTTTGGACTTTAACAAAGTCATTTTGAAGCACATTAAAGGAGACAACGTTTCGGAAAATGGATCTGTTTCCGTCCACAGGTGAGGGGCTGGGATACACTCTATTGGGTCAGAAAGTACTATGTCTGTTCCCCAGTAACATACACCATCGTCAGAACCCTTTGGAATCTACTTCATCTGCTATCGGTCCTAGGGCTGTGGAGAGTTTCGAACTGAGAAAAAAAGGACTCAAGATGTCTAACGCGTCAAGATTATTGACTTTGTACCTAAAAATTTCTGTCCTTGATGTTTAGAAATATTAACGTTGTTTTATTCTGAATGTTCGTCAAGAACAAGGGATGGATTATTATTATTATATTATTCATGCTCACTTTGTAATTAATGTAGATTATCATATTTGTATCCTGTTTTTTAAATTATTTTTGTGTATTTCTCTCTGTTCGTGCTAACTTTGTAATTGGCCTCTGTGTTGTTAAGTTTGCACGAAAACAAACACGAATTGAATTGAATTATTATTATTATTATTATTATTATTATTATTATCATTTATTTGCTTGTTTGTTTACTTTTCTTCATTACTGTGTTTTCCCAAGAAATTTCCTGTAATTTATTTTGGACTTATAATGTGTTTGTCTAATGTTTGTATAATGTTACACTTAATTACTTTCATCTTCACTGTGCTAAGTCTGTAATTGGCCTTACGGCTGTTGACTTGGCACATAAATAATAAAGAATTGAATTTAATTGAATTATTATGGCTCTACAGCCCTTAGTTGGGCCTTGGCCGAATTTTCATTTTTTTATCCTGTACACAGTCAGCAGGACTCCTTGGACGGGGGATCAGCCCGTCGCAAGGCCACTACCTACACACAGAACACAAACACAGAATAAACGCACACAATACAGACATCCATGCCTTAAACGGGATTCGAAGCCACAATCCCAGCGTTCGAGAGCGGAGACCGTTCATAATTTAGACCGCGCGGCCACTGTGATCGGCACAAGGGCTGAATAGTTCTTCGAATATTCTTTACGAAGGAACGCGGTTTTCTGTTGCTGGCCGGAAATTTAAATAATTTTCGACTTCTCTGACGTCACCTGTCAGTAGTAAAATAAGAGTTGAAACTAAACGGTTTTGTTTACATTTTTTCTTGCTCCAGTTTTCCATATCCTTCCAGATAACTTCTAGAGATCTTTCGATCCAAGTTTCATAGCCACCCTCCCCTCATGGCGCTGTTGTATCCACAACCCTCCCCATGAAATTTCTCATTTCATTTTCTCTTCATTGTCACTGTTAGTCTAATTTTCTTATTATGAAAAAAATATAAGTAGGCTTATGAGATCAACACGCTGTGTGTCCCTATAAACTTTTGAATGCCTGAGCCAATTTATAAAACTTTGGTATTTATACCGTGACACCTGAGCTCATTTTCGACGGCGTGCCTCATAAAGAAGCTCTCATCAGTCTGTGTTTCTATGTGTGTGTTGCTAGGTAACAGCTCGGTGAAAAGTTACCGCGGCTACGATTACACACGCAATAATAGAAGAATTGTTGGACGAGTCGTTTTCTATGCTGTCCGTGTCATATTAAAAGAAAGCAGTCAATTAATTCTTTCCAGAACTTCTTGTTATTATTTTCTCTAAAGTAATTCATGGAACCTTTACTCAATTTCACATAGTGCAGGCGAACGGTTTAAATATTTTTGGACTTCCCCCACAAAGTCATCTGCTGAAACCACGAGGTATCTCGTCGTTCTACTATTTTGGGTGTATCTTGGCTGTCTTTTATTATTCTTATTCTCTTCAGAATAATTCGAATAATCTTGCTACTATTCTTTCTTTTGTAAAAGATATTGACTTCAGGCATGAAGCCTTCCCCCATACTTCAGGGTGATTCTAAATTATTGTCGGGATTTCCGTGGCCTATAATTTTCAAACCGAAAATAATGAATAATACTTCTGACGGGATATAAAAATGTTACTAAAACATTTTAATACACATTGAATCAATACTGCAGAGTAATAAACCACTTCATCATGCGCGCCCTTCATTACACGTAATGTTTGAAAATTATAAGCCACTGAAACCCCGACAATAATTTAGAAACACCCTGTGTAAATTCATATTTAATCCAGGGTAATTACCATATACCCCAGATTTACTTGAAGCTCCTGGAAAGCCTTCGTGTCATTGAAATTTGTTTTAATTACTGACTGGCTCAATTGGAAAATTTCATTTCTTCTTATCTGTCGATTTGCAATTCATAAACGTCCTAAATTACGATGTTTGGAGTCGGCTGATAACATCAGCAAATAATAATTTATGCTTAAGTCACAGCACATTCAGACATACAAATCCTCACAATTTAATCTTGCAATATCCATATTAATGTTATCCTACCAATTTTATTCTCCGTTTCGCTATAGGTATATGTTCAGTCCGACCTGAGCTCAATGTTTTAGTTACAATAGCAACACAAGTTTGGTTACAATAATGTTCCTGTTACCTAACTGCTTCTTCTCCTCCTCCTCCTCCTTATAATTAAGTCTCCTAAATAGATTAGGCAGAGAACTCAGAGTTCCAAGTTTATTACTATTGCAATTCTTGAATTATTTTATAAATTCTGTTTATTATTCTAAGAATTGCGTTTTAAATTTTATTTCTCTGACATTTACAAGAGCCGATACGCTTTGTGATCTCTCAGGAGGTAACTCTGGTAACAACATCTTTGAATCGAGCACAGTCTCCCCTGGAGATGTCAGCCGGTTACCAGAAGGGACTCGCATTTTTATGATATCAATATATTATTCTCTTATTTCACGATTTAAAACTGATCGCTCTCAAATCCAGGCAAATATATCCTCACATAGTCATATCGTCGCTCTCGTGAGCCAGAAGAATCCAGTTCGCAATTCAATATTATCTTCTGATCTATGCCTAGATCTTCCAAATTGTTTCTTCCTCTCAGATTGTGCTACCAAAATTATGTATACAGTTCTTGTTTCTCCTATGTATGAAAAAACGAACGTAAATAAAAGGAAAAGAATTTAAATGTGTAGGATTTGAGGTTCTCACATCGGCGGATATGGAGAGTTCTTTCTTCTGGTATATAGCGCCGTCCAGTTCGTCGAAGGTCAACTGGTGTTTCGAAGGAGCGTGTAAACTTTTGCCACCTGTTTTACAATTGTTCCTTGCTTGGCTTAATTTTTGAGCCTGAAGATGGAGGCGACATATTCCTTCTGAAACGTCGATTGATATTCAACGAACTACACGGCGTTGTATCCCAGAAAATAAAACTCATAAACGAGTTTCAAGTTTTGGTTGTGGTATTTCCTCTGTTTCAAACGTAGAACTCTTTCGGTCATTAAAAATATTCAATATAGTGTCGAAGCCTAAGACGGTTGAAAGCCTACTGCCAAATCTGAATAAGTCTTCACGGCTTCATGCTTAGAGGGACATAATCTTGTCTTTAAAAATTCACGAAAGAATTCTTGCCCCTACTAAAACCAGTTAAATAAAAAAAATTATATCACTTTCCTAAATACTTTTTTTTTCTTGTGTCTTCCCTTAAAATTCGGCGTACTTTTTGAGGCACTATACTACAAGCGGAAGGTCGTGAGTTCATATCCCGATGAGGTCATTGGATTTTTCAATTGACCTAATCCTTCTTGCCGCACTATGATCCTAGATTCGACTCAGCCTTTAACAGAAATGAGTACCAGGTGAGGAAGGAAGACGGAAATAGATTTGGTTTCCGAAACGTCGTGTCCTCTATTACCTAGAGTGTCCTATATTACCTAGAATTCCGGACGATGGAGAAAGTCCAAAAACCCAGTAATTCTGTATGTCATCCGCCGTCATCAGAACCCTTTAGAATCTACGCTACCTTATGTTACCTCACTACGAGCAGCTACTTTGGACACCAGTATGAAACAACAAACAAATTATCTGTATTATCAGAGAAACATCCTGGAATTTATAAACTTAATGTCAAGCAGGATAACCGCTGAAAACAGCCTGCAGGTCTTTTTTTTCTCATGGTGAGACTAAGTCCACTTCGTACTGCGGCACTGTTTGGCCTATTGTACCAGCCCCGGATGATGATGAACGTGGAGCAATCGGTGGAAGGCGAATTGGCAGGGGAAACCGAAGTACTCGAACAAAATCTGCTCCAGTGCCAATTTGTCCACCACAAAACCCACATGAGCTGAGCCAGGGCTGGAACGGTCCCTGCCGCTGTGGGAAGCGGCTACTAACCGCCTGAGTTACGGCATGGCCTGCCTGCAACTCTTTGTTTCTTATCTCGTCATGTGACTTACAGAAAATCTCGCAAACATTCTACTCACCTAATCTATTTATAGAAACCAAAATTTCATTACCGAACAGCCCTGCTTTTGTACTTATCCTGAACCAGATAAAACCAGTCAGCCCTCAAACCATATTTATATAATATGTAATTGTAATGCCTTCTATATTTCCACCTACATGTAGTTAGTTAGTTATTGGAGAGGGTGGGTTTCCCCATGCACTTAGACCAGTATTGGTCCATTGTGCTTCCCTCTATAATATTCGACAAGTTTCTATACCCTACCGATATTGGTGCGTACCATCAGTCCCGCCGAGCCAGCGAGTTCGGCCTCCACTAGCTTGGCGGTGTCTATAATGCTTCCCCCATCTATCAGAGGCTTTAGAGACTACTGTTGGGCGGGAAATGTCCTGAATTTGGCTCAGTGACCTCCTTTGGAGATATTGGGTTATTTTACGTGCCGTAAAGCTACGACACGGGATACACGGCTTAAATTCCCTCCCGGAGGACTTGTTCCCTGAATTTTTCCGCCCTTAAAAATTCGGCGACCTCCGCCGGGTATTTGAACCCGCCTACCACGAGTCATGAGGTGGGAACGTTACCTCTAGACTACGGAGACCGCTTTCCACCTACGTGTAAGTCTTTCAAGTGGTATTTTTCGCATATGAATATTATTCACATATATTGTCACGAATGAAGGGTTTGCGTGACTAATAGTAATGGGTTCTGGACGGTATGTTTGGATGTATTGACACTTCTATTACAATTACAATAATGATAACAGCTCACAGTCAATGACTGCTTACGACTCAGTTTCTTACCGGACTACGAGCGCCTTCACTTCTACTGTAACTGACTTGCTTCTGATTTACGCATCGGTCACTTCTTCAGCTTCCGTTGTCCGCTGGTTAACTCTCCACAGCTGAGCACTCAACTTCTGAATTCTCTTACTACTGAAGCGTTCCTCTCTTCACCGCTATTTATGTAGTCTAGCGCGTATCCATGGAAAATAAATATTTGTTCTTTGCGCGTATCAATGGAAATTGCTGATTCCGTTCATACTGATAGCGCGTTCCTCCGTACCGAGTCGGTTTCCACGAATCCGCATCTCCAGAGAAGGTGTGTTATCAACCCGTTGTCAACAATGCATTATTCCATGTCTGTTCACTGCAGCGGGAAGTTGTGTTTGGTGAACCGTTGCCTAGCAATGGGCTTCCGCTCTGGCTCTACTATTCCGGCATTCAGCCGTCATGTCACAATATATGTTACANAATTATTCCATGTCTCTCCACTGCTGCGGGAAGTTGTGTTTGGTGAACCGTTGCCTAGCAATGGACTTCCGCTCTGCCTCTACTGTTCCGGCATTCAGCCGTCATGTCACAATATATATAGTGACAGTAAAATTCATTACCTAATTTCAGTTTCATTACAAGAAACAGTGGTTTTGTCGTGACTAAACATAGCTTCAATTCATGTTCTGTATATAAATTGGAAAGGTATAAGACATAAATTAACATTGCATTTGCTGTTAGATCGAATAGCAAAGCGACTTGATAGCCACATGCATATACATATATATTACACGTAGAATATGAGACTGGAGGGAATTTAGGATATTGCTCAAGTACTGTTTAATATTCTGCTTTGATTTCGCAATAACCAACCCACGGAACAGAACCTGACTGTGGTAAAGGCCACTCAGTATTACAGTCACTGGTTGCCGCTTTCTGGCTTGATTAATGTGTATGTCGCCCTACCAATGTGTACTGTCCTACTGAACTGCCTAATTGCATAGTGCGTATTTTTATTTGTACAGAGTCACATTCCTTTCTTTCGAGATTAATTACTTCAAATTTCGAGCAGCTGTCTCGTGTCTAAAAGAATGACCGTCCTCCATAACCGACCTCGATAGGTATGTCTGTGTGGTTTGTTTGATTAGCAAGGTCCAGTCTGACTTGCGTCCACTTCTTGTAGTAGCTAAGAACCCAGAAACAAACCACATGAACCAGTGTCTGTCAATAGGAATACTTCTGTCAGCAGAATCTCACACTTGCATCTCTCTAATCTATGCAACGCATTCCTTAACATTCAATGTAGTATTATCCTCACGTTTCCGCCTCTTTTGAAATTTTTTCTGCTTTATCATTCGT
>NW_019720585.1:96278-99596 GCF_002891405.2 Cryptotermes secundus
CCCCCTAATGTATTAATTCATTTTCCCTCAGTCCAGCTCCTTATCTGTCTCTTACACTCCTTCACCTAAGTGCCGCATTTAAAATTAACGAGAGGCCACTAAATTACGACATCGCTTAACCATTCCTGACTTGTTTAATCTCTGAAACAGTGAAATTTAACTGACTCCTTGGGTAAATATCTTTCTTGAGAAGTTAATGATCGATCAGTCGGTCAACAAATTCCCTGTATTTTATGGAACCAGAAGGCCCATTACAATCGTCTTCAGATCCCCATTTCCTAAGCCAGTTGAATCCAATCCACACCCTTCAGATCTGTTTAAGAATGATTTCAGTCTTATCTTCCTAACTATTCCAACATATTCCATTTTTTTCTTTTCAGAGTATGCAGCTAAAATTTTGTATACATTTTTTTCTCTCATATAAGAGACTAAAGAACTTAGGTGAAAAGAAACCAGTTACAAGTTTTGTTTGTGCTGTTTCCTGTGTTTGACCGCCTCTGTGGTCTAGTGGTCAGAGTTAATGGCTGCAGATCCGGAGGTCCAGGCTTCGATTCCCGGCGCTACCAGATTTTCTGAGAAGTAGTGGGCCTGGAACGGGGTCCACTCAGCCTTGTGAGGAAAACTTAGGAGTTATTTCAAGGAAACAGCAGCTCCAGTCTAGAAAACCGAGATTAACGGCCGTGGGGATCCGCTGCACTGACCACGCGACACCCTCTATCCACTAACGTTGACACTAACTTCGCAGACAGGCGGCGGTGGCTCGGTCGGTATAGTTAACTTGCGGACTACAGGCCACGAAGTTTGTTCCTTTATATTTCCTCTATTTTAAATGCTAAATTGTTTAATTCAGAACTTATAAAAATTATCGTAATAAATATTCTAAGTTGGTCACATGTTAACTTTGCCATGACATATTTGTAATAAAGAAACAAAGTGTGAAATATTTCAGTTTTGGCTACAGGTAAATACGACTTGTTTAATGCTGGACGTCAGGAAATCTCCTGTGACTTACAGCCTTCAATTTTAAAGACCATTTATAAATGATATGTTAAACTAACTCTGAAACCAACGCAGCAACTTTAGAGGTAGAATCCTGTTCGAGCCGCTAATCGTTCCTCGGCTAGTCACGAAATTTCCCTCCTTTCACGGGACCCGAGAGACCACTGCCATGTTCTCAACAGACCGATAGTTGAAGCCATCCTGAGCCAGATGAATTCTGCCTACATACTTATATCACGTTTCTTAAAAATATTTTATGTTCCAAATATCATTTTCTTTTTCTATGGCATAGGTGGTTTAAATTATCGGACCTGCGGTTGTGTACAATATTTCATGAAGTGGCAGGTCGGAGTTGTTAAGGCCCTTCTCAGCCACCAAGCTGGAGAATCGCCGATCTAATTCTGAACCCAGGATTTATGTAACAAAATAAAATATTTTATTGATGTATATATGCTTACGTGAACGGAGAAGTTCATGGAGTTAGGCCTAGGCCCACTGGGGCTGTAGTGCCAAGGGAAAAAATATATGCTTATAGATATGAAGTAAAATACGATTGCATAATTTAAATTAATGTAGAATATAACAAGGAAATAAATATGTGATTTCGGATTTTTACATTATTAATTAAAATTATCCTGTGTTATCTCATTAAAAGGAGTGTGGGGTTTATTAGAAACGAGGTGCAATATTTTGATTTTGCTTATTGGGAGGACACCTTTGGAAGATACCTGGACTCAGTTATGGAGTACCCACGTTCTTAGATTTCTGTTTGCAGTAGTAACGAAGCTACGTGTCTACAGTATTGGATGGAACGTGGAACTTGTTTGATATTTCAACATCAGGGAGATAAACAGCAGAAGTACGCAGGAAAATTTTGAGGAACCTTCTAATTTGCACCCCCTCCCTAATATGTTTAAGGCAATGAAGTGAAGAGGAACAAGACTATGGGAGCATGTGGCATGGAGAGGAACTGAGAGATGCATTCAACATTGCAGACGGAGAAGCTAAAGAGGAAAAGGATTACTTGCATGACACAAGCATGAATGGGGAGATATTAATGAATGTGTGGACTAGATTCAGGTGGGTCAGGGTAAGAATGGGTGCTAGGTTGTGAGCACGGTAAGTGATTTCAGCTACCATGAAAGGTGGGGAACTTCTTGATGAGCTGAGTGACTATCTGGTTTTCAAGAATGACTCTGCTCCAGAGAGATAGTAGGGATGCCACTAAATCATTGATTAGTAAGCATTTTACGTATTAATCGACTGTCGCCTTCGTTGTTGCGTCTGTAGCAAAGTGGACTTGAAAGGGAACACGAACTGCCTGTCATGTAGGAGGCAGTTCAGTCGGTCGCGCGGTCAAGCGGAAGAACTTGTTCCTGCCCTACATGTAATCATCTGTTGTTGAATTTAAAAGGGAAAGTAACATATTCGTCCGCTGGTAGGCGGACCTTGGAACTCTGGGATGGGGGTCTTGCAGCGCACGGAAATCTTATTAACGTCCGGCCGTAGTTCTGACAAATCCATTTGATTTTCTATTGTTAATTGCAGTGACTCCATACGACTGCGTCCTGCCAGCTCAAGGTAGTTTGTTTGGTCCATGCATTAACGAAATAGAAAGGAATTTTTAGAGAGGCACATAATGCTTGTGCCTGCTAGCTGTGATGAAAGTGAAACGTACCTTCTCTAAGTGTTTTCATAAACGTCTCCCTGGGACACTGTCCTGACGTATGCTGACCAAATGATCCTCTTTTCATGTCCAGAAATGATAACACTGCTACTACTTTCTTCAGTTACATCAATCTGCCATCTGTTATGCCTCTTGGTCGGTTCGGAGTGAGAATTATTTTTGAAAGAAGGAATCCTTTAGACATGTATCTAGAGTCTTTGTACGTAAAATGGCCAATCGCAAGGCATCTCCTAAGGAAGAGAGTACAACATACAGAAAGTGGAATATACAGTATATCAGTAAAGGAAGCGGAAATCGAAACCCTGATCCTAGTGTTCCAGTAATGCAAAAAGGGACGAACTAATATTAGGGATTTGAGGTTTGAGGCATTCTTCCTAATATTAGGGAGTTTTAACTTGCTACTTAACCATGTTTCTTCCTGTGATAGACGCGTTAACTTGTGGGATTTTCTTACACATTCTTGTTGAGATATTGCATATTGCGAACAACAATGCAGCAGTCTCATTCAACTATGTGACACAAATCAACGACAATAAATATATTATTATATACCCATGGTTGCACTCTGAGGTGCCGGATTTTGGACCCTCTGCATCTACGCTGTCGCATCATGATTAAATTAATATTCGTAC
>NW_019720585.1:99863-105964 GCF_002891405.2 Cryptotermes secundus
GACATATCCTTCTGAAGATGGTCCCAGACCGAAACATGTCAAGAACTAAAGATTAAAAAGGAGAAATATTATCAGTTACACCGAACGAAGTAGATAACTTTTTTTTTTGACATTCCTATATTGTAATATTCGCCCATTACATATAAATATTTTAGATGTTACATATTGTATATCGCCATTAATTTTGCTTTTAACAAATAAAATCAAGACTCAACAACGTAGTTGTCGCTCTTCAATGATGACTTCCTCACTGACCTTACTTTCTGTAGAGGCAGCCGACATGAAGTGATGTCTCCTGGGTGAGACGCAGCTTTGCATTAACTTTTCTATTTATCTCTTAAATTAAGTAATTTCAAATAGTCAGCTCATGTATGGATGTGATAATATGGACTAAATAGTAATTCGTTTATGTTTATTTGAAAAGCAGTGTTTCCATTGCCTCGAAAATGATCACGTAACCCCCAAAAATCCAAGTTTCCCGCCTCTGTAAATATTTACGCACTTTTCTTTGCTCGTGTCTCAATGTTGAAACTTAAATAAATATAACCAAGCTCCTATTCCATCCGAATATCGTAATTCTGAGAAGTCATGTTGTAGATCTCATTCATAAATTTCTGAAACAAAAATAAAACCTGAAAGAAAGAGACAATTTGAAAGACATAGGCGGGGATGGGAGGATAATACTAAAGTATGTGTTGTGGAAAAGTGGCGACTGGATCGATCTTGCTCAGAAAATGAATCAGTGAGAAATCCTAATGAACCTACGAGTTTCATATAAGGCAGAGGATGTTCTGGGTACTTGCTTCTGAAGGACTGCTCCATTGAGCTAGTGGAAGATGAAAGGATGTCGCTTCCTTCCGAATCTCCTTGATTCACCATTCATAATAATTCTATTGGATTTCAATAGACGCTTCATGTACACAGTCCTGTACATCGGAACACAGAACCTGCTGAAAGCTGTTTGCAACTCTGTATGTCTAATCAGAAGACAAAGTTATATTTCACACTCACAGATGTGCAGTTACGGTACATGTTATATGACATATAGTCTGAGTTAAAGCGAAAGTCACTTGCTTATGAGCGGGATAACTACCCCTGTTAATGTTAGTACCAGAGAATATCCGTTTTCCATGCGTTACCTTGGGTAAGACAAATTATTATTCATATCTGGTTTTAAACATATTTGAGAACACCTGTTTTTTGGATGCGGAAACATATTTCTGGGTACAACTTTTCCACACAGTTTTATGTGATAGTGATTTTCTACAGTTTATCTAAATGATAATTAAAGAATTATCATGTGCAATTTGTGTTAGAATTCTAACTTCTTGACTTGTGAAGGTAAGTTTGATTGGTGACCACCATGAGTATGGGTGTGAGTATGAGGTGTGAGCCATACAACTGGCCCTAGCACTGCGAACTTCAATGATCGATGATCTATTGTGCTTCCCCTTTGGATTAACCCTTTATTAATCTTACACTTCAAATGAAATGTAGGGCTTTATTTATGGGGGCGTCATAAAAGTCACTTGGTTCCATGAAGAATTGGCCCAGGTGGCAATACCTTAAATAAGCTGTAGCCTCACAGTCACACGAGATGTGTGTGGCTGATTCATCTTCTTGTAGACACCTCTCACAAGCTGGGTCCTCTATCAGTTCCAGTTTGGAAAGGCGCCCTTTTAGGTGGAAGTGTCCAGTAAGTAATCCTACCGCCCATCTGAGTTGATCTCTGTTTAATTTTAACAGAGGGTCCTGATATAAATCCTTTTGCTTTTTTGAGTCCAGTTGTGGATTCCCAGTGTTTTCTGTGATTTCTGTTAGTCCAGTCCCTGATCGCTTTCTTGACGACTCCTACTGAGATGCCGCAAGCTGGTTCAGGTCCTGTGAACGGCTGTTCAGATCCTGTTCTTGCCAGCTGATCTGCGGTATCATTCCCAGCAATACTCTCCTACTGCTGAGATGCCGCAAGCTGGTTCAGGTCCTGTGAATGGCTGTTCAGATCCTGTTCTTGCCAGCTGATCTGCGGTCTCATTCCCAGCAGTACTCTCCTACTGAGATGCCGCAAGCTGGTTCAGATCCTGTTCTTGCCAGTTGATCTGCGGTTCCATTCCCTGCAATACCCTCATGGCCTGGCACCCATATCAGCTGATCTGTGTTATGTGGTGACCACCATAATAACATATAAAGCAACAGAATTTACTGTATCCTACTGAGGCACACATGATTTATAAATATGTATTCTTGTTATATCTCATTGGCTTGGAATGTTATTTATTTCACATACAGTTATTTTGCGACAAAGTGCAAAAGCAGCCCAGATATGACACTTTCTATTAATTTACCTGCATTTCGCAAAGTAGAAATGGCACCTAAACATGGGTCACACGAAAAGTAGACTAAAATAAGTGACAGTGACATTTTTTATATAATGCAGTGTTTCTCAACCGAAGGGTCGCAGTCCAGTACCGGGCTCTGCAATTAATTATACCTGGCCCTCGCCTTATAGAAAAAAATACTTTACCGGGCCGCGGTTTGTCAGATGTTGAGAACTACTGATATAATATTAATTATGTTTTAAGAACACTTCTGGAATTCGATTTCGGTAGCACATAAATTAGATCTAATATAACTAGATATTTCACAAAGTAACTGCACGGAGCTTATTTCTTCTTGAGCATATCGATAAGAAATTATGGACCTTTATTGAACCTGGAGGTTTGATATTCTGTCTACAAGAATTTCCATTATACCCTGCTCTTAGTCACATGAATTGACTCCACAACCTCACCCCCTATTCCTTTAAGGCTTCTTTTAATGTTATCTCTCCATCTACGCCTAGCTCGCCGAGAGGGCGCTTTTCCTTCTCAATTTCCGAGTAAAATTATAATGTAAGCACGTCATTCCCGTGCGTATTACATGCCTTGTTTACAAGTGAATTGTTGCAGACCTAGACTGTTACAGGTAGGTAAAATTTTCCCTGTCCTTAACTAATTTAGCACTATGTCATGAAGATGTAGGGGGGGGTGGATGTATAGCCCCACATTTTCTTGTCCTCGGCACTAGATGTAGGTGAGTGGTCAACTTCACGCCCCGGCCTCTTCGCCCCCCCCCCCAACGAAGAAAGAGCCCCTCATACCCATTGTATCGGAGGCTGGGTGGACCCCAGAGCCCGTCTTGACGCTGTGGAGAAGTGAAAATTTTTGACCCTACCGGGACTCGAACTCCGAGCCTTCAGTCGTTCAACCCTTAGCCAGTCGCTATACCGACTACGTTATCTCGGATCTCACAGCTAGATTGTTGTTTAGATGTATTTCAAAATAGTTTGGGGACATCAGATTTATGTCGAACACAAAATCGACGCCGAAGTCTCAACCGAAGCGACGTCAAAGTTGTAGCCAATAGTGACGATAAAACATTTTATTTTGAAGATAATCGCATCGACACGTAACAGAATGGAACGCATCTGTGACATCAACATAATAAGGAACTGAACGTAGGATAAACACATTTTGCTGTTATCCTCATGCAGCCCAACAACCTAATCCCAGTTAAACTAATATAATTGCAACCCAGAAGAATTGAATTGCATCATAACCACACCCAGTTCAATGACAATTACTCCAATGTAATCAAGGTGATTCAAATCCAAATGCAATAAAGAATACAGAGGATCAACTTAACATAAGCAGAATTACTGAACTACTGATAGACGTATTATGATTACAAGCGAGCAGCTCTGGCTTCCTTTAAAAGGGAATGGTCGACCTTTCAAGGTTGGACTTCGCCCCACGATGGGCTGCAGACATCGGTCACACTACCGCGATGCAATTTGAGAAGTCAGGATTATAACTGGGCGTGGTTCGATTCCAAGTGTAGGAACATTTTCTTTGTTTTGTTAACCGTGTAATGTTTTATTGACGTCTTATTTGGAACTGCGTAGGTCGGGAGCTTCATGGCTGACTTCTTTGCTATTTATCTGTGAGTCAACCGACGTCCCTTGGCAACTGTTAAGTGGGAGGTGTGCTCTTCGTTCCCGGGCCCACATAGAGCGGCTCTTGCTCCATAGGAAATATGCCCTCAATACGCATTTTGTGTTTTCAAATTTCAGTCAATAGCCTTAGCAGTCTTCGTTGGATTCAAACCATTTTTTAGTCCACCCTAGCAAATTTGAATCCCGTCGGTTCCTCTGTTTCTGACTGTTACATTTAGGGCCTCCTTTACGAATTCGCTCTTCATCCAGTAGCTACATATTTCTTCAAGTAAAATTTGATATTGTCCTATTGGATTTGTGGAGCCGGAATAGAGCAGTCGGTAGAGCGACTTGCTAAGGACTGGACGACAGAGGGGTCGGAGTTCGAGTTCAGATAGGAGCAAAGAATTTTCTCCTCTCCACGTCGTCCAGATCTGTTCTGGGGCTCACCCAGACTCGTATCCAAAGGCACCGGGACTGCTTCCCAGGGCGTAAAGCTGCCGGGTCGTGAAACTAACCACTCATCTCCAACTAGTGTCGAGGTAATGAATACGTGGAATTATACATCCACTTCCCCACACGTCTTCGTGGCGTGATGCTTAGTTAAGCACAGGGACAACTGAATATTTACTTGTTGTACTGGAGATTCACACAGCAGTGACTATGAAGAGTTATATATTTTGGAATAGCACACATGACACTGTTCTTCCACCTACTCCTGGGTCTCCCAAGTGGTTTCTTTGTTTTAAAATATTCAACTAAATTATTTTAACAATTTTCATATCTACCATGCGTCCGGCATCCGCGCCATCCTCCTTGATTTGATCGCCTTATTAATCTGGTGAGGAATTCATAAAATAAGGCTCCTCATTTTAACACGTTCCAAACAAACTAGTGTCATTTTCCTTTCTCAGTACTTCACAGTTCATAACAACTTGCACTACTGTCCTCAGCTGATCACAGCAGTCGCTCGGTCTAAGGCATGAACTATCTTCGTCCCCTCGAACACTGGAATCGCGGGTTCGAATCCCACTTGAGGCATGTATGTCTGTGTCCGTTTATTCTGTGTTTATGTTGTCCTGTCTGCAGCTAACAGCCTTGCAGTGCGCCGATCCCACGTCCAAGGAGTCCTACCGACTGTGTAAAAGATTAAGAAACTGAAAAGCCCACAAGATACACAAGGACTGTAGAGCCATAGATAGATAGATAGATAGATATATAGATAGATAGATAGATAGATAGATTGTCCATCTCTTATAAATATTATTACGTATCCTCTACTCATGCGCAAAGGATTCTGAAAACAGCCGGCTCCGGTTTATTGTTCATCAATTGTTATTGGCCTGGCGTTCCTCGAAACACAATCCAAAGACTGCTGTACTTATCGATTTTCATACGCGCGTCACCCGATGGCTACAGTACTGCCCACTAGCTTATGCTGTCCGCGCAAACAACGCAAAGTTCGTTTGGACCCGTCTCTTTGTGGTGTTGCAATTCTAATAATAATCGCGCTCTGGCCCCACGAGCAGTCCTTGCGCGACGAGAATACTAGAGCAAAGGTGTGGTGGCGAAGTTTGAGTCAGTTAAAGTCACGATTCAGCTCACTTCAACGGAAACTGGAGCCCCTTAACATAGATAACTACTTTCGAAACATTTTTTTTTCAAGACTTGTATATTTGACAGCGCCATAAGAAGAAATAACGAATATGTAGTGGCAAAGGCATACACCCGGAACTCCGTCTCTCGCTATAAGGGTCAAGATGTGTCCGATTCACGAAATGTGTCTGAATAATATACGTGCTCCAGGTGTGTCTGTTTATCTGGCCCACACATCTTTCATGAAGGTGTGGTGTTTATGAAACCGACTTGAATTTCTTACCATCTGCCATTGTTTCGTCACGAGTAATAATTCAATTCAATTCAATTCGTGTTTATTTACGTGCAAACTTAACAGCACAGAGGCGAGCTAAAAGGTTAACACGAGTACGTAGAAATATATAAAAATATTTAAACAAAAAATACGAAATATGACAGTCTAAATAATGACAATAGATTAATAACAATTCCAAGAAAAATTAAAATTAGCATTAACAGGCGAGAAAAATAAAATAAGTACATTTCCAATGGTTAT
>NW_019720585.1:106096-109159 GCF_002891405.2 Cryptotermes secundus
ACCCGCGACCTCCAGGTGTGTAGCATAGCCCCTCAACCAATTACGCTAGCGCGTGCCCCCAATAGTAATGATAACAATATCAATAATAATAATAATAATAATAATAATGGTGATAATTATGAAACCAGTAACCACCCTAAGTCCCGCACAATCTTGGGCCCCTCGAACACTGGATCACACAATCCAAACTCCGCCGACGGCGTGGATGTATCTCTGCTTCTTGTGTCTTGTGCTATCGTGCGTAGATATTTATACTGTCCAAGGACCCGAATGATCCACGCTTTCAGAATTAATTTGATTCGGAATTAGGTATAGGGTCTAAGACATGAAATATTAAGACGAAGAATCCTCAAAGCACGTTGATTGTAGTGTCTTAAGTCCTTCAATACCCAGAATTCCCTGATTTGAATATCGTTCGGAGAATTAAACCTTTGCAGTCACCCATCTGTTTTCCTAACTGCTCGAACGGAAATAAAGTGGAACGAGACCAGAAGCTCACAGATACGTGTGTATTTTCGTTAGCATCTCCGTGATATTTCAATGTTCTCCGCTCTCTTCCTATACCATTCTGCCTTTCTGGTAATAAATTATACATTTCAGTAAACAACAAAACTTAATATTTTTACTTCTGTAACCTGTGTGGACCGTAGTTAGCACTCCAATTTTAAATTAAAATTACTCATTGTTTACTAGCTGTCGTGAAATATTCATGAATAGGAGAAACAATTCATTGCGTCATCTGCATAGAATTGTCTACAGGAAGTACTCTCAAGGCATTTAATATTGCATGAGGCGGAAAATAAGTTTTCTAATTTAAACGAATATTGAGATGGGTTTCTCAGCAACATTTATGTCAGTTTGTATGCTTAATAGTGACTAGTAATTTGACTAAGTGTAATATTAGACGATATTAATGCAGCAAGATTACAATAAAGGACACGTTTAGGGACCTGCAGACGAAACATAATTCACCCTCTGGCAGTGACCTAAATATACTTGTAATTCAAGCAATGTCCGTGCCTGCCATATAATGAAATCCTAGGATTAAGAAGGGCGACAGTTTTACTCACAAGGAACAGACCACGCGCTAATATTACTTCCTCTCAATTTTTTTAATGTGATGCCTGATTTATGGCCATGTTTATTTCTTGATAGTACAAATGTACGGGATAGCGTAGCCGGTATAGTGACTGGTTGGCGGCGCCGTAGCTCAAGCGGTTAGTCGCTGGCTTCCCTCCTCGGCGGCTCAGGATCGATCCCAGGTCTGGTCAAGTGGGATTTGTGGTGGACAAAGGGGTGCTGGGGCGGGTGTTCCCCGAGGATACTTCGGTTTNAAATTCTCCATCATCATAATCACCCGGGGCAGGCTAGAATAGGCCAATCAGTGGCAGCCGTGCCGAGTGGACCCAGTTGACTCCACCCCTCACTAAGCGAATTAAAAAANACTCCACCACCCACTAAGCGAATTAAAAAAAAATAGTGTACTGGCTGGACGACCTAGGTGTTGGTGTTTATACTGACAGCCGTTACGCGGTATTCTCAGTCTCTCCAGCCGATTATCTGGAAGGAACCTTTCAAATAAGTCACGACATCTTCCTCAGCAGTCTCTTCAATTCAACCCAAAGCAATCATTCTCTCATTCGGGGTCTTCAGTAGAAAACACGTTACAATATAACTATTGCAGTCGATATAGCATCGTCAAGTTATACATAAGTAAGGCATCCTGCTTTCTGAACTGAAGAACTAGGCAATTCTTCCATCAAAAGCAGCAAAGTGTGAAGTCTGCGGTAGAGTTAAAATGCAGAGAATTCTAATCTGGAAAAGCATGGAAATACGAGGGTTGGGAAGATTATGTTGCAGCTGAAAGTTCGGGAAAATACCGAAGTTCTCTCTGAGGGCTAGAGATACGAGCATACAATGCTCAGATAACTAGAGAGAGAGGCAGAAGTCCATGCAGAGGTATTAATATTAGAAAATTAAAACCTGCACAATTTCATATAGTTAGCCGAGATAGCACAGTCGGTGTAGCGACTGGCTGCAGGCTGGACTGCCTTGAAGTCTGCGTTCCAGCCCCGGTAATGTCAAGACTTTTCTCTTCTTCACGTCGTTTAGACAGGTTCTGAAGCCCACCGAGCCTCCTATCCAAAAGGTACCGAGGATTCTTTCCTAGGAGTAAAGAAGCCGAGACGTGAAGCTGACCACTCACATCCAAAGAGTCCGAGATCAAGAGAATGTGGGTCTATACATCCACTCCACCATACGTCGCCTTGGTGTAATGTTAATCGGTTAAGCACAGAGGCAGCTTTACATTTTTAACTTCTGTTTTATGCGAAACAAATACTGTCGAAATATATAAACTAATGAAATGCTACATTTGGAGCATAGCTCTGTATGGGGCTGAAACGTGGACACTTAGGGCAGTAGATGAGAAACATCTGGAAAGTTTCGAAATGTGGTGTTGGAGAAGGATGGAGAAGATCAGTTGGACCGATTATGTGAGAAATGAAGAAGTGTTAATTAGAGTCAGTGAGCAGAGGAATATCCTACACGAAATAAGAAAACGGAAGGCTAATTGGATTGGTCATGTTTTACGCAGAAACTGCCTTCTAAAAGAAGCTATCGAAGGAAAGATAGATGGGCGGATAGAAGTGACAAGAAGACGAGGAAGAAGACGTAAGAAGATGCTGGATGACCTTGGGGACAGAAGAGGATACTGTCATTTGAAGGAGAAAGCTCAAGATCGCATTAAGTGGAGGAATTGTTTTGGAAGAGACTATGGACCTATCGTCTGACAGATTACTCATGATGATGATGATGATATATATAGGTAAAAGAAAGGTAAATGTATCCCAGTAATGGGCCGTGGAGGCCCATAGGGGTTGTGAGATGTTGAGGTTCCCATATTTTCTCTAGATAATCGGCCCACAGATGGCGGTAAGGTTGTCAGCTTTATGCGCCGGCCGCCTTTACCCCTCAGGAAAATTTCTCTTACTCATTCCTGTTAAATGCTGAGTCCACCCCAGGGTCATAGTGCGGCTGGAATGATCAGGTCACTTAAAAAAA
>NW_019720585.1:109284-126946 GCF_002891405.2 Cryptotermes secundus
CACCTCGGGAACCGTGGCTTTCCGGCTTGTAGCATAGTGTCTCAACCAACTAAGCTGCACGTACCCCTTATATTGTATATATATATATATATATATACATGGAAACAGGTTTGTTTTCGAGGGTAGGGTTTTAAAATTAATATACATACTTATCTACACGTAAATTTCATTATATTTCTTCATTCAGGTTTGTCTCTCTCTATACTGCGCAAGACGCTTCTTGTATAAAGGCAGTTGTTATACAGCGTGTTGTTCTAACCGCTTTTCCGTTCTAATTTTTAAAACTGCATTACGTAATAACAATAAAAAGGAGTGGACCCCGCGGCCGCCCGGACTGGCAAAGGAAACGGCACTATTAAAGGTTATGAACTCTCAGCCTTGGCTCGGTTAAGTCGTGTTGGCTTGGCAGAGGTAATACTTTCATTTGAAACACGGTTCTGCCACTGCAAGGACAATAATGTGAGGACGGCTGCAGGAGGTTCCCAGCCACACCTCCAAACCGGATGGTCGATCAGGAAACGGAATTCGACCAAATTAATTACACGTCCTCACAAGTTATTCTTACTCGTATCTCCCTATTATCCACGCCATTAAGATAAAGTCTGTTTTAATGAAGAGGCGGGTTTTTGAATCCCTGTTGCTCCCTCTGGAACATAGGACATCGTAAAACGCCTTTTCACTTCAGTTTCTCAGTCTTAAAGACAGTCGGTAGGACTCCTTTTACCGGAATCAGCCCGTCGCAAGACCTCTGTCTACACAGGACAACACAAATACAGAATGACCGCAGACATCCATGTGTCGAGTGGGATTATAACTCACGATCCCAGTGTTCAAGCGGACGAGATGAGAAAAATAATAATTTTCTTAACTTCTTATTTTTACACGCATGTTTATTTGTGATGAAGAAAGAATTTGTGTGCTTCGATTTTTTCTGAAAGGAATATTTTTGTACTTTTTATTACTTAGGCCTTTAAGTGAAGTTGTCCTTGTACTTAATTAATTAAGCATCACACCGTGAAGGCATATGGGTAAGTGGATGCATAGTTTCACCATATTTGACCGTGGAACTAATGGAAGTGACTCGTCAGCTTCAGGTCCCAGCCGCTTTACCCTCGGTGAAAGACCGTCTGGTATACACTGGGTAGGAGGTTGGGTGAGCCTCAGAGCTGATGTGGACTTTGTAGGAATAGAAGTCTCAGGCCTCCTGGGAATTGAACCCCGGTGTTCAACTAGTAGCCAGTCGCTATACCGACTAAGCTACCCAGGCTCCTATTCATAGTCTTTAATCAAATTTAAAATTGAACACGGACACAAATTTATATTCTCTGTTATCTTTTCATTCATTTTGCAGCTATGAGGAGTTGTAGAATACTAGAGCCAGAATAATTATTTTGTTTCGTACGGATGGCTCGATCGTGGTAAGTATCGTGACAGGAAACATTATTAACACCATTAGCAATTAAGAAATCCAGTAGTCTGTGGGTTACTTAGCTATTATTTTATTAATAGGCGGATTGCTAGAGGGCAGCCGCCTTAAGTACTGCATAGTCACGGTGTGAGGTAGCCCAGGTGCCGCCTGAGGCTTGACAAGACAAAGTGACTGTTCTGCCTCTGTGCCTCACTGTCACGGTTACAGGAAGATGACAGAAATTCTGAACTTAACGTAGTCCTTCTTACATATAAGACATATCAAGTGAGAGAGTGTTCATTTCACATAAGATTTTATAGATCGACCTTGTTTTCCATCAATAATGCAACTATTTATTTCTTAATTCACATTTGCTTTCTCTTTTAACACAACATGTTTCGGCCCCAAACGGTCATCCTCAGGTGTCCCAGTATGCCAAACCTGCTACACTGCACTGAGTATTGTCAATTCCAAATGCAAGTAACTGAACATTTGGTAATTAAACTGTTACGATTGTCCTCAATTGTTGTGCATTAAATCTTACACGTTACAGTTCACTTCATTTAAAATAAATAAAAAATCATTAAAATTTTTAATTAAATAAAAGTCCTAATTCAGCATCATAAGGGACGTCGTCCACTTGTCTTAGCAATATACTACCCTTCTTCGGTTGTTGTCATTGCAGCGTCTCACCCTTTCCATATGCAAGCCCGTTGTAATGTGGACGACGCCCCTTTTGAGATGGAATTAGGAGGTGTATGTAATTAAAAATTTTAACGATTTTTAATTTATTTTAAGCGGAGTGAACTGTAACGTGTGCCGGTCACGGTGGCCGAGCGGTCTAAGGCTTGCACTGTCTTCGCTCGTTCGGAAGCCGGGATCGTGGGTTCGAATCCCACTCAGGGCATGGGTGTTTGTGTGCGTTTTTCTGTGTTTGTGTACAGATAGAGGCCTTGCGACGAGCTGATCACCCGCCCAAGGAGTCCTACCGTGTGTCTAAGATGTAGAAAAATCGAAGTGAACGGAGAAGTTCATGGAGGTAGGCCTAGGCCCACTGGGACTGTAGTGCCAAGGAAAAAACCGTAAAGTGTAAGATTTAACTCACAAGAATTGAGTGCAATCGTAACAGTTTAATTACGAAATGTTCAGTTTCGCCCGTGTGGAATGGACAGTGTTTAGTGCAATGTAGCAGGTTTGGCATAATTAGACACCATAGGGTGGCCGTTTTGGGCCGAATTATGTTGTGTTAATAGCGAAAGCAAATGTGGACTAAGAAATAAATCGTTGCATTATTGACGGAAATTTTTATGTAAACTTGGCCGTCTGGTGGGAAGTCCCTCCCTTCTCTCTCTAAAATTCTGTGTTTTATGCTGACTCGAGAAGGGACTTCGCGAGTGAGAATTTTCATAATTTTTCTGAGGTATACAGTGAAGAAAGATATATTAATACGTTACAGAACTGGAAGGAACATATATCTGTTACACCCTGTGCGTGTTGCAACATAGTCAAGTAGTTCCAACTACCGTCAAACAATTTGAATACAGATTAGTTAACAAGTAACTCGACCTACTTTGCTAGAGCCATATTCATTGAAATATTGTCGATCATAAAGAACATTGTCAATCTTGTAGGGAACGAAAGGCGATCACAAATAAGCGCACAATGGCTGAGTTCTTTGCCCAGGTAAGGTGAAACTGAGTTAATTACCCAGTTAGAACACCTTAACCCTGGACAAACAGCTATATATATGTACAGTTTCAACATCCAAGGTAAAAGTGAAAGAACGCAAAGAAAAGAATGTATTCGCCTGTGCCTGTAAAACTAGAATGTTGCCTGATCTAGATGCGTGAAGTTATACCAGTAAATGTGTTGCACAGTAACGAGTTATTTATCAACATGGCACAAATATGCGGTCTCAATTTAACCCACACTGGAACTGCATCATTACAGAAGTATAATTTACGTGAATCAGTTATTAGCATGAAAGTAATTACGAAGTGATGATTATTTTATGCTACACACAGACCTAACTTTGAGCCGGGATAGCGCAGTCAGTATAGCGACTGACTACGTAATGAACGACCGAGGAGTCGAAGTTCGAGTCCTTGTAAGGTCAAGAATTTTCACCTCTCCATGTCGTCCAGACCGGCTCTGGGGTTAACCCAACCTCCTATACAATGGGTACGGGGGCTCTTTTCTAAGGGTAAAGCCGTAGGAGCGTGAAGTTGTCCACTCATCTCAAACTAGTGCCGAGGTCAAGAAAATGTGGATCTATACATACGCCTTCAAGGTGTAGTGATTAATTATTTAAGCATACCGACAAATTTACCATTTTTACATAACTAACTTTATGGACTAATTTCGTTCGTAAGAAGCTAGCTGTTGGTCAGATAGTCTGAAATGTCTCCTCCCTTTATGATAGTCGAAAATTTCAATACTTTGTTTTAGGGTCCATTTATTAGCCCCTATCCTGAACAACATTAAATACACTCCACTTCCCATACCATACTCCCATTTTAATTATATTGTCATATTTAACGACTGTACATATATTGAATGATAAATTTAAAAATAACTTCCAGATAGCTTTAAATGTAACACTACCGAAAACAATGGTAGTCTAATTTTGTACACAAAATTGGTCATTACAATCCTGTTATTCTCATTATATATGAAGGCGTACTAGCATAATTCATAAAGAATACTTTCAATTTCATACAATTCTAATCCTAAAGGCCTATTACCTTCGTTGTTATTAAAATTTTATTACTTTGTACCAGATTCTGTTCACATTAAATTTGCTGTATATAACAACAAAAATTCACACGACCGCCACGCTTCATAAGCACGCGTAATATGTACATATGTTATGTACCTCAGTACTAATTTCCACTCGTCTAATTCTATTGATTCATTATTTATCGCTGTGGAACTAAAAGCTTTAGAAATTCTTCGCGTTACCGTCTTGTTAATATTGTACATTCTATTACTGTAATACGATGTAGATCTCTTGCTGTCTGGTATAGTTCATAATTAAGAGGAGATTGAACTGGCGTAATGCTTGCTACCATTCATTCCAGAATCTTCTGTCTTCTTGTCTGCTGTCCAAAAACATAAAAATTAGAATATAAAAAACTATAATTTTGCCTATGGTTCTGTATGGGTATGAAACTTGGTCTCCGACATTAAAGGAGGAACATGGACTGAGGATGTTTGAGAACAGGGTGTTGATGAGAATATTTGAACCGAAGAGAGATGAAGTGACAGGAAGTTGGAGAAAACTGCATAATGAGGAGCTTCATAACTTGTACTTTTCTCCAAGTATAATTAGAATAATCAAGTCAAGGAGAATGAGATGGGCAGGGCATGTAGCACGAATGGGGGAGACGAGGGATGCTTATGGAATATTGGTGGGAAAGCCAGAAGGAAAGAGACCACTGGGAAGACCACGGCGTAGGTGGGTGGACACTATTAAAATGGATTTTAGAGAGATAGGATGGGATGGTATGGATTGGATTGATGTGGCTCAGGATAGGGACCAATGGAGGGCTCTTGTGAACACGGTAATGAACCTTCGGGTTCCATAAAATGCTGGGAAGTTCTTCAGCAGCTGCAGATTTGGCTTCTCCTCAAGAAGGGCTCAGCTCCATAAGTAAGTAAGTAAGTAAGTAAGTAAGTAAGTAAGTAAGTTATAATTCCTTACTTTAGGAACCTAATTTGAGCGCAATGTCACGTCAAAACTCACCCATCCGCCATGTTATTTTAACCGACTGGGAAGAGGAAGTATTTAGGAAGGATTTAGCTTTGCTTCCGATGGCATAACTGGACACCACATGCAGGTCAGTAAAACAATTCAGAACTTGAAATCATGGCGTATAAACAGAGTGACAGAAAGAAATGTACGCTAAAATGCTAGTATTCACGCAGGGTCAAGCAACCATGTTTCGGTTAGGCGCCTAGTTTCGGATAACATGGCTTTTCAGGAAGTAAATGAAGCACTAAGGTGGCCGCTCCGTGACTTTTCACTTCTTATCCAACCAATTTCTCAACATTGGCAGATTGGATTTCGAAGTAAACATGTTGCTTTGCCGTCAATGTGTCCCTTCCTACCAATTTCATGTAATATTTTCACTTACAGAACTAAGGTTTCGAAACCATAGATTAGTTTTAATTTGCACATAATTTATACGAACTCAGTTTTATATATATATATAATATGCCTGTCACATGCTGCCATTGCTTACAAAATCTTCAATTCCGCTTGAAGTTACCATGTTTCGATCAGTACTGGGTTGCCTACTTTCGGATATTTAAGACGGTTGGGACTTTCGAGCCTCCGAAATTGTGAAACTTATTTTATACAATCTTAAAAAAAAGGAGTGGACCACAGACTCCATGAGAAGTGCAGTGCGGGCTGTGAGTGACAAGAAAATGGGTTTACTGAAAAACCTAATTTTACGAGTATTGCACTCGATAATCAGTCGAATTTAAATTGTGACTCAAAATGGTTTTCTTTTTATAAAGATGTAACTTGACGTAAACGTCTGTTGAAAAATATGTTACTATCTCGCACATATTCATGTAATTGATATTTTGCTAATATTATCGTTTCTTCTTTATAATTTCACTTACTGTAGTCCTAGTTTTCTCTTTTGTGTCTTTCACTTTATTATGGTCCTTTCCTATGAATTATGTTTCTTAAACAATTGTTACCTAACTCAAATAAATAACCGCCCTATCCGAAACTTGGTTACCAATTTCACAGACTCTTTCTCTACTGTTTTTTATTTTCATTATTTCTTGAATAAATAATGCATTCCTTATCGGAATAAGTACTAATTCTCTTAAGAGATACTAGATATATGAAACTACCTGAATGAAATAAAGTACATGAATGTATAAAGGGTGGGCCTTCTTAGCCCTTGCACCGCGACCTACAGTGGTCTATTGTGCTTAAATAAAGTACATAGTGAAATATCGTATTTCGAATATAGTCCGTTCTAGGAGACGGTTCGACTTTCAAGTTGTTCGAGTTTCAAGTTATATTTCCCCATTTGAAATAATATAAATTGAATTAATCCGTTCCAGCCGCCCAAGATTTACCCAATATAAAATATTAAGTGCCTATTTAAAAGATGATATAGGTAAATAATGGTAAAGCAAGTATATTTAATTTAAATGCTGGAACATTTTTGCCTATAATAGTACGTATATAACAATACTTTATAATAATCAATCCATAATGATAGTAGGAGGTATATTATTGTTCATTCGAAGGTGAATTGCCCTTCCTCTATCTGGAATAAACTAGATTCTCCTATGCATTTCACTACTAGTAACACTCTTTGGTGCCATTATGAATGGAAACTACTAAAAATAATATAAAAATAGCCCAAAGATTTGAATAAAACGCTTAACAACAGACAGAATTTGCGAGACGCTCACTGAACAAGTCGCAGGAGAACTGAAAGAGCAACTGCGCATGCGACCAAGCAGAGGGAGAGAGAGAGAAGGCGACCACGTGACTATCACGTAATTTTTGATCGACTCTTCAGGTTTTGTTAGAGTTTCAAAAGGCGGCGCCATAGCCCAAGCGATTAGTCGCTGGCTTCCCACCGCGGCGGCCCGGGTTCGATCCCGGGTCTGCTCAAGTGGGATTTGTGGTGGACAAAGTGGCGCTTGGGTAGGTTTACTCCTAATACTTCGGTTTCCCCTGCCAATCTTCATTCCACTAAATGCTGCACAATCACCCTCACCTATTACCTGAAGCTGGTACAATAGGCCAGAAGTGGCCGCAGTACAAGGGACTTAGTCCCACCCCATTAGCAATAGAAAAATAGATTTTCAAAACAGGATTTTCCTTGAAATTTTTTCGAATTTCGAGTTGTTCGAACATCAAACCATTCGATGTTCGAGGGTTCTCTATACTAATAGTTAACTATTCTGTTAAAAAAGCTGCTCCTACCTTAAGTATTCGAAATATGGCACCTTTACCCTACTAATAGGTTGGCTTGTCAAAGTGAGGAACTCCATTCATAACTTTGTCCCCAAGTCAAGAGGTGGAGCTTTGTGAGCTTTGAACTCCTCAAAGCAGCCGGTATCGATGTCCCTGTCTTCTGCAATGTGACCTCTTACAGCCTGGTAGATAATCAACGTATCTGTGGCACCTTCTGCCTCTGCCTTTAGAATTCCCTCTTACATCCAGCCAGATATGCAGAGGTCACCTCATCAGTCTCCCTGCTTTGGGGAACAAATAAGGCAAGATAAACATCTGCCGTTCGAGATACGGATCAGCTGAAGCATTGCAAGACCGTGTTCGGTAGACCTCTATCCGAATGAATGTTTTACTCGAAACTGAACCAAAATGGCCTAGTTCGCATGAGCAGGTTCTTTCCAATCATTCACTCATGGAGCTGAGGCCTTCATGAGAGGCCGTCAATTGTGCAGCTACTCAAGAAATTCTCCGGAATTTATGGAACCCGAAAGTTCATTACTGTGTTCATAAGAGCCTTCCACTAATCCCTATCTTGAGCCAGATCAATCCAACCCATACCATCCCATCCTATCTCTCTAAGATCCATTTTAATATTGTCCACCTACCTACGAGTACATTTTGGTCTTCTTAGTGATCTCTTTTCTTCTTTCTTTCCTTCCAATATCCTATATGTATTCCTTTTCACCTCATTCGTGCTACATGCCAGCCAATCTCATCCACCTTGACTTCATCGTTCTAATTATACTTTGAGAAAAGTACAAGTTATGAAGTTCCACATTATGTAGCTTTCTCCAGCATCCTTTCAATTCATCTTTTTTCGGTCTAAATATTCTCCTCAACACCCTGTTCTTAAACATCCGCAGTCTATGTCAGAGACAAAGTTCCACACCCATACAGAACCAGAGGCAAAATTATAGTTTCATATTAGTCTTTCAAATATTCAATCAAAAAACATTGACCACCTTTAGTCATAAATTCGTTCAGTAACAACAGCTTTCTCAGTTTTATCGCATTAAGCACAACTCGATGATTTGAAGGTCGAACATATTCTCTATTTTTATAGACAGCAATCAAAATGTCTTATTACCTGATTCTAACAGCCACCAGCCTCAGAGGTATCACAGTGTCTTCTAATTACAATCATAAATCACATTAACGACTACTGTTGTTATTTCTGCTTTTCTGGGTCATTCACTTCAATTATAAGATATTTAGTACCCTATGAATATTTAAAGTGGCAAAAAAATAAATGACCATACCACTTGATAACGTCGCCTATTCGAAGGCGTGCTCTGATGCATATTGGAGTTAGTTTTCTGCATTTTAGTACTATTTTAAATTAACTTGAATGTTCGCTTAAAGGTTTACATGAATTAACAATAAATTGCCCAGCCTCCTGTTTATAAGATTGTAGGTAGGTAGCAGCACAGTAGCCAGTTACATATCAACTGTTACTAATGGTCAGGAAATAAATTATTATACACTGAGTTGTGTGTGTTGTTTAGTAGCTACTGTTTGCAAACCACAGGAAACTCTATATGTTAAGCATTGCCGTGTGAGTTTAAATGTATTTGCTATTGCGATATGAAAGAGTTATTCATTATTAACGTTAGACAGTATATATTACAATAAACATTTATTTTTAATCAAGATTAGTTCATTTCAAAATGCGATCTAACTGCCTACGGAACTAATTCTATAGTGTAATGTCTATTACTTCAAATTTTGTATTTGACCAGCTGATCATAAAATTTCTTCTACAGTAGAATCTATAGATTGACATGTTCATGAAAGCCAGCTTTTCTGAACAATTGTGAACACACTGAATATAGAATTACTGGGTTTGGACCTTTTCCATCGTCCGATATTCTAGAGAATATAAAACGCATCGTTTCGGAAACTGGACCTGGACTAACCAGGTCGAGTGACTGAGGTTAGCATTTTCCAAGAGACACAACTCAGTAGGTGTCTTCTCCCCCCACCCGAGGATGGAAACAGATTCAGTTTCTGAAAGGACAAGTTTTCTATTCTCTAGAACACCGGATGATGGAAAAGGTAAAAATTCCAGTAATTCTGAGTGCTATACACCATCATAGAAATCATTTAGAATCAATCTGAATCTATTTTCGTACCAAAATGCCCCTATTTTGATTCTGTTTGGCACATTTGATAGAACTAGTCTCTATTAACTTCTACCTGAAGACGGAAAGAGAATCCAGTCTCCGAAACATTGTATTTTAAAATACAAAGAGGACGGTGTTTTTAGATAAAAACAGGACGGTGAATAATGTCTAGAAACATAATTTTTATATTAATATACCATCGTCACAAGCTTTTAGGTCTTAAGGACACTGATTAGTTTATTTTGCTTAGGTACTAACTGGGATTCCTAATGTGTGTGATCATATAATCTTAAGGTATCTCTGACGGCAAGATAAAACAGGGCGACATTCAAAATAGTGAATAAATATCCGTGATTCGAGTTTGGTTTGCATCTGCTGCTCTGGGATCAGCTGCTTAATGCAATACTAAATAAATATAACAGTCCATACTTCTGGAAGAAAATATAAATTAGGTCTGAGCTAAAATCCTGCTCAGATTCCTTTGGAAGGCTGCAATTTTATGACAAGGTGCACAAAACGCTGCACACAAAAGAGTTATATTCGTTTGGAATAAGTGTCAGTGTCAGAGGTAAAGTAAAATTGGAAAAGCTGTAGAAACTTGGAGATTTCAATGAGCGTGCAAGATACAAACCTAACCTAAGTTCATAAAATTTGGATTATGTACAACTATAGCGGGAAAACTAGCGATAGAAATAAAGTAGTGTTTTAGAGTACTAAGGAAAACTCTCGGATATAAATAAGATGGTATAATGTGTGAATGAAGAAAATCGCACCATTTAGAACTGTATGATATGTGGAATGTTTGGACCGAAGAGAGATGAAATGACAGGGGTTTGAAGAAAAGTGCATAATGAGGAGCTTCATAACTTGTACTCTTTGCCAAATATAATCAGAGGGATCAAGTCAAGGAGGATGAGGTGGACGGGGTATGTAGCACGAAAGTGGGAGAATAGGAATGCATGTAGGATATTGATGATAAAGTCAGAAGGAAAGAGACTACTAGGAAGAGCAAGGCATAGGTGGGTGGATAATATTAAAATGGATCTTAGAGAGATAGGATGGGATGGGATGGATTGGATTTATCTGGCTCAGGATAGGGACCAGTGGAGGACTCTTGTGAACACGGTTATGAACCTTCGGGTTCCATAAAATGTTGGGAAATTTCTTGAGCAGCTGCAGATTTGGCTTCTCCTCAAGAAGGACTCAGCTCCATAAGTAAGTAAGTTATAATTCAATACTTTAGGAACCTGAGCGCAATGTCACGTCAAACCTCGCCCATCCGCCATGTTATTTTAAGCGACTGGGAAGAGGAAGTATTTAGGAAGGATTTAGCTTTGCTTCCGATGGCATAACTGGACACCACATGCAGGTCAGTAAAACAATTCAGAACTTGAAATCATGGTATATCTAGCACGAATGTGGGAGAAGAGAAATGATAAAGTCAGAAGGAAAGAGACTACTAGGAAGACCAAGGCGTAGGAGGTTGTACATTACTAAAATTGGGCTTAAAGAGATAGGATGGAATGGTGTGGACTAGATTGACCTGGCTCAGGATAAGGACCAATGAAGTGCTCTTATGAACACGGTAATTAACCTTGGGGTTCCATAAAATTCTGGGAAGTTCTTAAGTCGCTGCAAAATTGGCGGCTTCTCAAAAACGGCTCAGCTTCATGAAGTTACTTAATATGTGTACTTTATCAGATAGTATTGTGGTGTATATACCCGTTGCTAAGCAGTGAATCTATAAACACTGGCCGTTGCTGCGGAACGTCCGCAACATATACAGTTTTTAAGAGTGCAGTTGAGTTCCAGGGTGACTAAACAAGAAATAGCAAGAGGACTTCATAGTGATTTGAAGTGCTAGTTTCTTTGTTGAGATCCGTTGCCAGGAGACGACTAGTGAAGTCGGAATATCCTAGTGCGTTTGTAACGGTGAAATGGAAAGTGTGTAAATCAGCAGTAGTTCAAGAGAGACTATAACCAAAGTGCCAATATATTCAATCATCAGAACTAGAACCCTCCATTTCAGTCGCGCGTACCATCCTACACGTGACAATATTATAGTGACAAATGAAGTCAGGATATGCATCACGCAAGAGGCAGATATATGCAAAATGCATTCGGAAGACCTGAAGGAGCCTTGGAGAGGAGGGTAATATTGAAATTCATCTTGAAGGAATTTGATGCGAAGGTGTAGTATGAATGAAACTTCAGAATGGGACGCAGTGGAGGACCATTGTGATGAAATATAAAAAAAACCTTCGACTTTCGTAAAAGTAAGAGGGAAACTTTGGGCCGGTTAGGAGAATGACTGTGCTCTGTAGAGTTAGTTGAATGGAGATAAATGTATTTGAAATATGAATTTGATCTCTTACCTCAGTCTAAATTCCGACATCGTGGTTGAATGTAGATCTTTGCAGTATCACACCTGCGCTCTATTAATAAGATCAACTTATCTCACTAATTCATTCCGATTACTTTTATTATGCTAATGTAATTTTCGCTTAGTGGGGGGTGGAGTCTAATTGGGTCCAATCGGCACGGCAGCCACTGATTGACCTATTGTAGCCTGCCCCGGGTGATTATGATGACGGAGAATTTGGTGCAATGAAGATTGGCAAGGGAAACCGAAGTACTGGGAGAAAACCCGCCCCAGCGCCACTTTGTCCACAACATATCCTGCTTGACCAAACCCGGGATCGAACCCAGGCCGCCGCGGTGGGAAGCCATCGACTAACCGCTTGAGGTATGGCGCGGCCTTATGCTAATATAAGTGAATCATCAACCCACCATTGATAATATTTACAACGGATGTAATATTCTTTTTAGAATCGTCTTTATAACCCTCTACTCTTGCGCAAGAGTTATCCCGCTTATAAACACCGATTCATATGGACTTCATTTATTTGATGATAAAGGAAATTAATTAAAAAAAACTTTTCCAGCATCTTCGTAAACAGGCTAAAGACAAGCATCTTTTCTTTAATTGAAAACCAGCTGTAAGCCGTGTAAGTTGCTGATGTCTCACAGTTATCTCAGTATGCTTACCAACCAGGATTCTTGTCGACAGAGAACACGTGTGCGATTGGAAGAATGCAATATTGGAAAAGGTTACTTAAGTCACTCTTGATGGGAGGTATCAGCTTGATGCAAGCGGCACGTGAAACGTTTTGCTCTACTTAACACTTATTGCACGCTTTTGAAATAAAAATCTTAATGTAGAGAACCGAGAACCATCGAGAACGCTGGAATTTCCTCTAATCTGTAACTGCCACACCTCGGTCACTGAGCATTACGTCACAGTTCAGGACAGGCTAAGGCTGCTACATGTTATGTGGCGATGCCTGCCTCTGGATTGTGTGCATATCCTTTTTGCTATTCTCGTCTTTATACTGACTTGTAACACAATACTCCTTGCTAAAGACAGACTTATAACATCATAAATCCTGCCATTGTGTTTCGTTTTTGTCTTTTCACCTTACGATACAATTGATAGCTTTCCATAATAGTTGGATCAGACACAATGACGTTGAAGACAACCTCAACTTCATATTTTTAATTTTTTTTTATCATCAATAATAATAATACTTGTATTATGAACTTATGCTGTGGAAGCCGCACTAGTCCATTTTAATGTAAAAGAAAGAAACATTTTCTGGAGAAAAGTCTTACGACACTGTGCTACATTTCTGAAGTCATAATGTTTCACGATTATAGAAAACTTAGCTTGTTTGCTGATCCTACTTTTTGTGTGTGTGAAAGAATTGTGTAGAAGAAAGTTGCAAAGCTGCAAAGCCTTAAAGGTACTGGCAGTAAGAATCTCAGAAACTTTGGCACTGCAGTTAACAGCTACGCAGTGTCATCATCCCAGTACAGGATTAAAATTACTGCTATATTAATTTCTGCCGATCACAATGGCCGCGCGGTCTAAGGCATGAACTGCTTTCGCTCGCTCGAACGCGGGAATCGTGGGTTCGATTCCCACTTAAGTCATGGATATTTATGTGGTTTATCCTGTCTTTGTGTTGTTCTGTGTGTAGGTAGCGGCCTTGGGGACGGGCTGATCCCCCGACTGATCCTACCGAATAGGTAAAAGATCAAGAAACTGAAAAAAACGGCAGAGGTTCAGCAAAAAGTTGTAGAACCATAGATATATTCCATTAATTCCATCATTGTTCTATACAGGAACGCTCAAACATTTTGCATGTGAGGGAGGATATATTTACGCAGTGACGTTGCAGTAAAGTGCATGACAGAAGGAAGGACTGGCTTATATTTTGCAAGCTGGCTTCAGCCCAAAGAGAGGTAGAATTAATAAGTGTATGAAGAACAAGAAGGGCAGCCGGGATATCGCAGTCGGTATAGCTGCTAGTTACGAGCTGGACTACTGAGGGGTCGAGTAAGGTCAAGAATTTTCGCTTCTCTACGTCGTCCAGACCGACCCTGGGGTCCAACCAACCTCCTAACTGATGGGTACCAGGGGCTCTTTCCCTGGGGGTAAAGCGGCCGGGACGTTAACCAGATCAATCACTTCCAGCTAGTTTCGAGATAAAGAAAATATGGATTTATACGTTCACTCCCCTATACGTCTTCATGGCGAAATGCTTAATTAGTTCAGCACAAGGAAAACTTTACGTTTAATGATATACAAGGAGAGACTTCAGACAAGCTAAACGTCACCACCAAAAAACAAGAAAATCGTAAGAATGACGGGGAAAAATATAATACGTTTGGAGATAAAATTATTCCATAAACTAAAGAAAATTATGACGTTACGAATGTAAGATCTTAATTAGTAACGATTTTTAATATAATTTTATATAGCATATGATGTGGTGTTGGAGAAGGATGGAGAAGATCAGTTGGACTGATTATGTGAGAAATGAAGAAGTGTGATTTAGAGTCAGTGAACAGAGGAATATCCTACACGAAACAAGAAAACGGAAGGCTAATTGGATTGTTCATATCTTACGCGGTAACTGCCTTCTAAAAGAAGTTATGGAAGGAAAGATAGAGGGGTGGATAGAAGTGACCAGAAGACGAGGAAGAAGACGTAAGAAGATGCTGGATGACCTTGGGGACAGAAGAGGATATTTTCATTTGAAGGAGAAAGCTCTAGATCGCATCAAGTGGAGGAACTGTTTTGGAAGAGACTGTGGACCTGTCGTCTTGACAGATTACAGATGAATGAATAAGATTCTGATTGGGACTGATATCACTTAAGGAGGCAGAATCAAAGTAGTACAAAACTGTGACAATTCAAATATTTATCTTGTGTTCAGTAATCGAGTCAATAATAGAATTAAAACACCAGGAAGTGAATATCCTTATGTAAGATATTAAGACCAACAGCCAAGTGTCATCTCATGGTAATGAAATTTCATGCTGCGGTTAAGGTTCATAATTTAGTTGAATGAGAAGGAGACAAGTAAAATAAATGGAGCGAGCACATGTGAATGAAAGGAAATCAAATACCATGTATCGAAACGTCCAGCAGGACATAGAGATGTGGATTGTCCAAGATATTTATGGTAAGATAATTATCGTGTAGACATCATAAGATATAGCGCCATTATCACTGAGATTTTAAGCTCGGAGCAAAAGTATTATTGCCTGTAATTACAAAAGTGAGACTTTGCCTGGAAAAGTTACTGACTTCTAAAACCACAAGATTAACATCTTTGAAAATTTAGATTTTCGCTGTCACCACACGCTGCATCTACCATCCATATTGCGGCGTATATATCCATTGTTAGGCAACGATCTGGTAAACAGCCCGTTTATAAATAAAGCCTGCAACAATACGCGACAACAGTGGAGATACATTGCTAGGAAATGGACGTGTTTTCTACGGAGTCCGCCCAGAGGCTATATAACAGTGACTTACTCTAACTCCAAGAGAAAGAGGCTTAAACTTGGCGCCGGTCAAGTATATGACCGTTCAAGTGATTAGACTGCCGTTGTAGCGGAAGCTCCTAGAAATAAGGAACAATTTGCTGTACTGAGCCTGGAGTGATAGAAGCCCTGTATATATTTAATATACATTTATTAACATGTAAAATATAAATACTCTTTACATTACAGCAAATGACTTACTACTGCAGACAATGACTCTGACAAAAACAGACTCTTTCTCCCGTCAGAGAGGGCGCCCACAATAGTAAGACCGTAACTGTCAAACAATAATAAATATCTGATCATGAACCCCAGATGGGGCTCGACACGAAGACTGACTGAATGACCGTCAGTCGCAATGTGACTTTGAATTTGCTCCAGAAAAGTTCAGTAGAGAGTCGTAGTCGAGTCAGAATTGAGTGAGTCCTAGACAGGCCAGGAAGAAGGGCTCGGCTGAAGATTGATTGTGATTACTAGCGATTGCACAAGGAGTGATCAATAAGCCCAATTACATGTCAAGACCCCGTCCATAAACGTGACAGTATTGTTATATGGGACTACGATATGGTCCCGGTAGAGACAAACAAATTTCGTCAGCTCACTTGTCCCTGCTGCAGGCCCTACCTACCCGCTTATCCCTGCAGAAACAAATATTGAGAAATGAAAATATAAATGAACATTCTGAAAATAACGGTAAAAAAGCAATTGTACTAGTCCCTCATAAAAAGTTTTAATAGATACCAGTGACGATTCCTGGGGCTAATCCGGCCGAAGCGTGGAACAGACCTCTTGCTCACCTCCATGTAATGTAGTTTTCAGTGTGCGATCCCAGGCCACGATATTGAAGTTGTGACAAATCTGTCGCCTTTGCCGGTCTGAATAACCGTGTAATAGTTTCGTGTTACGATTGACCGGATCGATATATGTGGGTTGAGAAATATGGTCCTGCTGTCTGCGAGCCTTTCATGAGGCGTGCCCCTTGCATGAGAGTCACGAGAACATGGCTTCAGCTCGCACGTTAAAGAAAACGAATAACCGAGACACAGCATTTCGTAACTTACATTTAGTACAGAATAATAGAGAAACTTACATGCTGTAACATTCGTATTATGAGGCGTTCTGTTTCTGAAAGATGCTGAAATTATGTGAGCACAGTTTTTAAGGTCTTTTATCTTTTGTTGAGCGGCTGGTTTCTTAAGGGGTAGTTAAGTTGAAAATATCAGCTCCCTAGCGATTTCCGTCATCATGTAACTACTTCTAAATCTTTGTTTTGTATCTTATCTATGGGTCATGGCATAAAATCCACTCAGTTGAATACATTAAATATAAAGAAGGGGTCTAAAAAGCGCACGCAGTTGACTCATACAAAAATACATATTTTTTTTTTTCGAGTGCGTTAAAAATGTTGGACCCAAGAGAAAATAAATAACAAAGGGATCTAGAAATCCTCGTAGGGAGTAGTTTCGTAACTTTAAATAATATCATATGTTTTATGATGATTAAATAAAAGATTATCAAGTAGCACGCATGGGAAAGTGAGCAATATACACAACAAAATTACTTTCAAATTAAAGTTCCTCTCAACACAACAACTATCAAAACTCACATTTCGCCGTGCAACATTGAATTGATTGGTATTATAACGCGCTACATATTTCGGCTCCTGAAGCCATCAACAAGGGGTACAATTTAACTAACATTGAGACAGGAAATTTAATTTAATTTTATAGAATAGCACAAGATGACGCATCCTTGAAGAATATATACATTATAGTCAGAAATTCCGAAGAGAAAACACCACTTGGAAGACCTAGTATGACATGAAGACTTTAAAGAAGATGGGTATGACGGGTATGACGTATGACAGTGCAGTCTGCACTCATCTGTGAATATTGGCGCCTTCTGAGACGTGATCCTCTGTTGACTGGTGGAAAGGTACCAAATTTAGGAGGAACCAATTTACTAGACTACACGGCGCTAGAGCCCAGAATACAATACTCTTCATGTATACATCAGAGAGGCCCTCGAATCTCACAGGGATTCATCTGGGTAATGATTCAGATATTTTACTTGTTCATAATCTGAACAACACATAGTTATGAAGAAAGTCGTTTTCTGGGTTTAGGCACCGCGTATTCTTCGTTTTGCCCGACGTTTCGGAGGAACGTAGCGCCTCCATCTTCAGAGCAGTTGAATGGCTTGGAATGCAGAGAGCAGTAGCTGTAGTGATAGGATGTGAAA
>NW_019720585.1:127284-129694 GCF_002891405.2 Cryptotermes secundus
CCCCCCCCTGACCTTAGCACACAACACCATATATGGTTTTAACCGCTCTCCACTGCTCCCATTGGTCCGTTCTCCCTAACCAACCATCCTGCATAATTCGTATATAAGCAGCGCCTTTCACATCCTATCACTACAGCTGCTGCTCTCTGCATTCCAAGCAATTCAACCGCTCTGAAGATGGAGGCGCTACGTTCTTCCGAAACGTCGGCCAAAACGAAGAATACACGGTGCCTAAACCCAGAAGACGACTTTCTTCATAGTCATCGCCGTGAAAACCTCAAAACTTACAACACATAGTTATATTTTCGTTCCTTCAACCACATAACTGAGCATTATGTACTAGTATATATAATGTGGCGTGCCGCCAGGAATCCGGAATAGGTTAGGAGATCAGAGTTGATTTCCTAGACAACGACCAGCGTTCCCGCGACAGCGGCTAGGAATGATTGAGATCAGAGTTGATTTCCTAGGCAACGATCAGCGTTCCCGCTGCAACGCCTAGGAATCGGAATGCATCCATTGTTATGTAGCGGCTAGAAATCTAACAGTGGAGTTTCCACCGTTACACACGAATTGTTCGAGGCAGTTGTATGACATCGGCCAGGAAAACTCGTAGCAGCGAGAGAATACGCTAGTTAGTTAGTTAGTTAGTTATTAGAGAGGGTGGGTTTCCCCATGCACTTAGACCTGTATTGGTCCATTGTGCTTCCCTCTATGATTTCTACCAGTCTCTATATCCTACCGGTATTTGTGCTTACCATCAGTCCCGCCCAGCCAGCGAGACCGGCTCTACTGGCTGAGAAGTATCTATAATGCTTCCCCTATCTACCGGAGGTATTAGTGACTGCTGTTGGGCGGGAAACGTCCGCAATTTTGGCTCAGTGACCTCCTTTGGAGGTATCAGGTCCTTTTACGTGCCGTAAAGCTACGACACGGGACCCACGGCTTAAAGTCCCTCCCGGAGGACTTGTTCCCTGAATTTTTCCACCCTTAAAAATTCGACGACCTCCCCCGGGTATCTGAACCCGCGTACTACGAGTCATGAGGTGGGAACGTTACCTCTAGACTACGGAAGCCGCTTATACGCTAGCTAACTAATGAAGTTGTCGCTACAACGAAACAAAGCACTAACTACCGGCGGAGAGAACACGTGAAACGGAACCCTTGAACAAGGTGTCTTAGAGTCCGTCCGACGGTAGGGTATAAGGGAAGACCAGGTCGGAATTGAGACGAGATTACAACGAGCCGAGATACAAAATGATACGAAGAGGTTATAGAGAAGATGGAACGTAGGTTGACTTTTAACGAACTATACGACGTTATATCCCACAAGACAAAAGGGGTATAACCGCTACTGTGAGAATCTCAAATTCTACGTAATTTGTTTTCATATTTTGTTGTTTCATATCTATAGCTCTACAGCCCTCTGTTGGACTTTGACCGTTTTTCAGTTTCTTAATCCTATACACAGTCGGTAGGATTCCTTTGACGGGGGATCAGCAAGTCGCAAGGCTGAACAGCACAAACACAGAATAAACGCAAACAGACATCCATGATTTGAGTGGAATTTGAACCCACTATTCCAGCATTCGAGTGAGCGAAGAGAGTTCATACCTTAGACCGCGCGGACACTGTGTATACGGTTAATTAACTGATATATCTACCATTCGTAATGACATAATGAAGTTCTGTTAAGATAATAATAATTGCAAGTCACCACATAGTTTGGCAACGGCTTAACAACAGATGCATAAAGCGGAAGTTGACCAACTGGATACTAAAAATTATGCATATGCGGCTTATGTCCGTTGCAACATTATTTACGTAAGCCTTACGTGTTCAGTGTGAGTGAAGTCGCCCACAGAGAGACTTCCAGACATGGGCTGGTAAGTTAGAATGTCGGAAGTTTCCGTTCGAAACACAAGTATGTGTATTCGAGCATGCGTCACTTCATAAACACTTCCTAACGAATTTCAGTTCAGCTATCCTCCGGTTTCTAGCAAGGTGAGCTACATGACCGTCTTTATCTTCAGCCAGGAAGTCAGTTATATGGAATAGGCGGTTACAGTGTTAATAGTTAACATGTTTTGAAACGGATTTTCTAATCTACTTCGAGAATGGTTCTCGATTCTATCCCTTTCCATTCCAAAACTTATAACTGACGCCCTGTCTGTTTTAAGTACTTTCCGAAACATTTTCTTGAAGTCACTTATATGCTTTGGAGGAGAAATTTATAGAAGCGTAAGCCATTCTCGTCGTGACGAAGAAAATTATTTTCAAAACGTGTTATCTACTAATGGGGACACGCGGTAGCGTAGTTGGTCCGGACACTATGCTACAAGCAGGAAGGTCGCGGGTTCGAGTCCCGATGAGGTGGACTTTTTTTCAATTTATCTAATCCTTTCAGCCG
>NW_019720585.1:129784-154543 GCF_002891405.2 Cryptotermes secundus
TCCTTTCAGCCGCACCATGGTCCTGGGGTCGACTTAGCCTCTAACAGAAATGTGTACCAAGAGTCTTCTTGGGGGTAAAAGGCGGCCGGCGCGTAAGGCTGACAACTTTACCGCCATCTGTCAGCTGATGTATAGAGAAAGCGTGTGAGCCTCGACGTCTCACAACTCTATGGACATTTAACGCCTGCTACAGAGATAGCTTTGTTATCTATTAACACTGGAAGACTCTATTCAAATTTAGTGCATCATTTGCATCGTCATATATGAGCTACAAACGCTTTTCGAAATGTGTTGACTCGCATGACTCAGTGCCATATTTCAAAGAATGGATATCTCCTTGAGACTTGTGTTGTTTTGTTAGCATATGTGGATTAAGAAAGAGAAGAAGAGAAGAGATATGCATGCAAAATTTGAGTCGGAAAACCTAAGGGAAGAAACAATCCTGAAAACTGAGACGTAGATCGAAGGATAATATTAATATGGATCTCAGAGATACTGGGTGTAAGACTGTGGACTGGATTCTTCTTGTCCACTATTGGGTTAAGAGAGAGGGCTTGTAAACCCAGTAATGAACCTCGAGGTTCCATAAGAGACGAGAGATTCTTACTACTTTGTTAATGTTTAGGAGTATATACGATAAACAACTTTGCATTTCACAGGAACCTGCTGATAGCCCAATCGATTAGGTTCAGGAATGAGAGATTCAGCTCTCCGGTTGAGACGAAACGAGATATGCTCGTAGCAAGACACGGGCGATCATTCTGCAGCTGACCAACTGGTTTGGCGATAGAATATATGTTCCCCCACAGAACTGTCACCACTGCCGGTCCTCAAACAGCTCCACTCTGGCACAACGGATAATTAGCGCAGTTATATACAACGGCTTTTCTGTAGCTTAAGCATGCAGATCGAAGGAACATGCTGCCTAAATATGTTTGAACGGACAAGCTGAAAACTCAGGACATGTCAGATTTTCCTTTCTTCAGTTTTTCTGTGTAAGTAGAGGTCTTGTGGTGTGATAATCCTCATCTAAGGAGTCCTACCGCCGGTCACGGTAGCCGAGCGGTCTAAGGCATGCACTGTCTTCGCTCGCTCAGAAGCCGCGATCGTGGGTTGGAATCCCACTAAAGGCATGGATGTTTGTGTGCGTTTTTCTGTGTTTGTCTACAGGTAGAGGCCTTACGACTAGCTGATCACTCGCGCAAGGAGTCCTACCGCATGTGTAAGATCTAGTAAACCGAAGTGAAACGAAGAGTTTCATGGAGGTAAGCCTAGGCCCAAATTGGGGCTGTAGCGCCACAGAAAAAAGGAGTCCTACCAAACCTCTGAAGGTTTCATAACCTCATAATTAATTGAGAATGTCACCTAGTTTATGGTAACTGAAGAAGTCCTTAATAAATTCATTGATGTAATTCAACTTTTCACCACATAAATTATATATGACGGCATCAGTACACTATAAATAATTGTATTCAAATATTTCAACCAGCTAGCCGATAGGCACTGGGGCTCCTTTTCGGGGAACTGGCTGATGAAGGTCGTCAGGCTATGAAACTGACCTATTCACTTCCGGCTAAGGAAAGAGTGGGGTCACATTTGCCATTGCCCCTGCAGGTCTTCATACTGCGGAACGAAGAATAGTAGCTTGTACGTGAACAAAATTTGGGATTCTCACAGTTGTGACATTTAAGATCGTGCTCTTTTGGGTTATTTCTAAATATTCCTACCCTGAAAATGAAAAAATGAGACAACAAGTTCCTCAGGCAGCCACCTATGTTACTACTGTACATGGTGTCATTGCCCAGTAGAACTCTTATCTAAAGGATCTCCAGTTTTGCCTACAGCAGTATGACTGATTCAATGAGTGCAGTATGGACATGTCCTCGTCTAAACGCGTGGAGACCTCTATTGAGTAGATATGTAAGTACGTAGTCAGTGGCAATGTAGAGTAGTTGGTGCTGCCACGTTGAAGCATTGACGTAATTTTCTTGCTGATTATTTTACTACAGTGAGTACCCACATTACGTACCGTCAAACGGTAGAATAATTTTCGAATAATAAATTGGAAAATACTTAGCAAGAAGTGGTCGAAGCCTATCAAAGTATTATTCTGGAATTTTTCGGGAGGGTCTGAAGCAAACCACAAAAAATTCGCATGGTGGATGGTGTCCCAACAGAAATTCGAACCAAGTACCTCAAGAACATAACTCTAGGGCTTTACTGCTGTAAAACCCTGCTGGATAAATGTTACAAGTTCTCTAGGGCGTTCATTCAGGATACAGGACACTTCTCTGTTCCGACTTCAGGCTTCCATTTCTTTCCTAGATGGTGAGCACATCCTCTTCCTCGGCTTGTAAAATGGATGGCCTATTCTGGTATTCTTATATCGTCCATACGTGCATACTTTCTACACTGCACCCTGGACTCCTTTCTATCTTCTCTTGCAGTGTTTCTCAACCAGTGGAACGCAGAATATGAGGTTTTAAAATTATAACTTATCCGTTCACACACTATGAACTTGACAACACAAATTTTTATTGCCTTTTAAGCACAAGCTTGTCATTAATGCTGCACTACAAGCGTATTTCTGCTGACAAAAGTATATAGGTTCAAGTAATTGTATTAATTATTAAAATCTGTGACCTCTTAAAAATCCAGTTAATATTAATATAATATTAAAACATGCGTAATTTAAAAGTAATTACGTTCTTGGAAGAAGAAAGGCTTTGTTTCTGCTATAGTGGGACGACTCAAAATATGAGCGGTGGGCGCAAGCTGCAACAGATCGAATAACGCCGTGTTTGTAGTGTCAAAACAAAGGAAATCAGTAAATAATATATCTTGGGAGATCATCTGCTGATCGGAAATTTGAAGTTTCCTCTTGGTTTCCTTTTCATTTACGACGAATAACTCTTGTATTTTTAAGAATCAGAACGATTAAAATAATGCAGCTGTGAAGCAGGTCTATGAACCATTTGTATCCCACTTTCTTTTTCTTAAGGAAAACATCAGGCTTATATGAACACTGTGTTCTTTGTGCATAGCGCTGCTTGAATGAGAAAACAGTTGACTGATTTCAACGAAAAGTGACACAGACCTCATGACACTGGACATGACTCCGACCTCATATTTTCTAATTTGCTAAACTGAGTAATACAATAGTAGCTAACACAAGAAAATGTGAGGTTAGAGTAACCCTAACATCGCTTAATGCAGCAAGAACCTATGATCCTGCAGTCAGGCCTAAGCTATGGAAATTAATCTTCGAAGAACACGCAGATATTCTCCAGTAATTATTACGCAGAATATAAAACAACCCAGCAGTTACCGTAAAATATATATTTAGCTTTTGGTTTAATGGTAGCAAGTAATAAATCACTGGAGCCCCAATGAATATGTCAAGTTTCATACGAACATAGATTATATGTATAAATAATCTGTGTACAATATTGTAAGAAACAAAGGCGTATGACGTGTAAATATAGCTCAGATTTCTTGACTTGGGAACTAGAAAGGGGTGAGCGGTCGGCTTCATGCCACTCCACCTCCAGGGAAATCGGCTCCGGTACCCTTTGTGTAAGAGGCTGTGGCCCCAAGACTCTGTAGAGAAGAGGGAAATCTTAGCCCTGCCGGGAATATAACCTTCGCCGTCTAGCTCATAACGCGTCGCCATACCGACTGAGCTAACCAAACTCCACAAATAATTAGTAAATTCAGAAACATGGCAACCGTGGAATAGTTCGACGTCATGTTTGAGAAATTAAAGATAAAAGTAAAACTGTTCCTGTAACAGACCCTGGAGGCTCATAGGGTTGTGAGGCGTCGAGGCTTCCACTTTTTCTAGAAAATCGGCTCACAGATGGCAGTGAGGTTGTCAGCCTTACACGCCGGCCACACTTTTGCCCTCAGGAAGATTCCTGGTACTCATTGCTGTTAGAGGCTGAATTGATCCCAGGGCTTTAGTGCGGCTGGAAGGATTAGGTCAATTGAAAGATTCAATGGCCTCATCGGGATTCGATCCCGCGACCTTCTGTCTTGTAGCATAGTGCCTCAACCAATTACGCTATCCCTCCCCCCCCCACTATGTTAAACGTAGGTAAGAAATCTGTACTTAAGTAACGAGTTCTTGTCCAGTAATAAATAATAATAACACTTGTAGCGTAATCTTGTCATGCAAACTTCGGCTTCAGTTGGTTACTAACTAGCGATATTTCACTGGCAGTCTCTATCCCTATACTCAGAATCTGACGTGACACTGGATCCAAACTCTTCCGTCTATAAATTAACCCGTAACCCGTGCCTGGGACGGTTTGGGCCAAGTGTCCCATCAGATACTGATGATGGGGACAGAGACGATCCCCGAAACGTCTGTCACAGCTGGTAACTCGACAATTACGCTTAGACACCGTGAGAGCTTCAGACCTTCTAACAACAAATCTACTAAGATAATGGTCACATAGCAATTGGTGTTGCGGCGTAACATCACTGCACATTCAGAAGTATAAATAGTACATGCTGTAACAGAACTCCTTCGACGCTACCTAGTGTTGGTACCGAAACGTCGGTATACAAAATTAGGAAATTCTTTAGAAACTGGGACTCGGAAGAGGGTACCTATTTCTGTGCTCTTTCAACAATAACTTAAAAATAACAATTGCATTAATGTTATCAATTTGTTTAATAACAATTAATCGCAGTTAGTTCAGTTTAGTTCTTTGTTTATTTATCTGCTGAACTAATAAACCTAAGGCCAATTGTAAGGTAAACACAAGTAATAGAACCAAAGAAATCAAACACATATATTAAAGACTATAATAATAATAAACTTTATATATATAAAATTCTTATTTGAAACTATAAAAAACGATAGCGTGAAGAATCAAGAAATATAGAGACGTGCCTTTGAGTGTTGCAGTAAGTGAACGTTGTGTCAATTCTTCTTATAGCAGGGCTACCCGTAACAGAATGCTACAGTGAGACGATTAATACATTGAATATAGAGCAACACATCGAATATCAGCTTATTTGGACAAGTCACATTATAAACGACAGAAATATTATTCCATAACATACATTTTTCACAGATCTGTAAATTGTGCAGTTTAGGTACAAAATTGTAGCTCACTGTGCCGTGTAAACTAGCAGGCTGCTCTGAGTGTAGTGATGTATGTTGCGTCAGTCATACGGTGGCAGTTTTACCTAAACCTATACCAAGATTCACGTTCTTTACTAGTGGGTGCAGAATAACATCTTCAGAGATGGTTATAGTTTCCAGCCTCATAAAGTGACGCTGGCAGAGGGTAAGAGGGGTGTGGTCTGGTTTTCTTGACGACAGCCTGGAAGCCGTTTGTGTCGTCAGCAGTGTAGTCCACGGTGCGCAAGGTTCCATCCGGTTCCACTACACTGTACTGCCCCTGCACCTTGTCGCCACTTCGAGTCTCCCACTGGCTCTTGGCGTCCCCTGTGTGTGGGTCTTGCACGGAGTAGTCGAACGCGTACTGCGGATGTTGCTCCTGCGAAGGAAGAACAACATACTTGTTCATCAGGCTTAGACTAACCATCTGTACAAGAATCGTAGGAGGAACTATTTCAGCAGCTCTTACTCGACAAGGGACGGACTGAGGTGGGCCAGGTGATTTGGATTTTAATGTTGTACTGCAGAATCTTGTTGCGCGTCTATTTTTCTTTTCTCTTCTCTTTCGCCGTCTCAAATGGAGACGTCTGTTAAAATCTTAAAATTCGAGTTTTTTTTTATTTTAAACTTACGTAGTACTTTTCACGTCACTGGTGCAGTATGTGTTTCAACAGATATGGTCACCATCAGGTGCTTCGAAAATTTCTATTGAATACTGTTGGACTTCCATCAATGAATATAATTCAGGAGCGTACAAGTATTTTTTTTCATAGAGTGAGACTGAGTCCACTTGATACTGCGGCCACTAGTGGCCTATTGTACCAGCCTCGGATGATAGATGAATGTGGAATAGTTGGTGGAATGAGAATTGGCAGGGGGAACCGAAGTATTCAGAGAAAACCTGCTCCAGTGCCTCTTTGTCCATCACAAATTCCACATGACCTTACCCGGGCTCGAACCTGGGCCATCGAGGTTGGAAACCGGCGACTAACCGCCAGAGCTATGGCACGGCCAAAGAGAGCACCTGAGACAAGAATAGTCCCTCAGTTACTCTCTAAATTTTGCGTCTTTTATGGCATCTGGAAGTTCATCAGCATCTTCACAAGAGACCGCTACTGGACACTACTGTAAATCCATGCTATAGCCTTTCACCGCCCGTCCTCTTCCCTCTCGTGGGTTATTTCACGACACTGTCTCTGGGTTACAGAATGTGTCCTAATTTATGTATTTTACAGGATTTTCTTTTTTCAGGGACTGAAGGAAAACAACGACAATCGTCAGTCGGGCTAGCCAGTGTTATCAGTCGAGTTCCGAATGATTGTCCAGAGCTTTGCCTCTAGGCCAGTCCGTAGGGTTTTGTTCTTCTCGCTGTTCTTTTGCTTCTTTTTTTAACTTTATCAAAGTTAAGGTCATTTGGGCTTGTTCCGAGGCTCAGAACTGGTCGTGTCATCGTTTCTGTCGCGTTAAGGTTCTTCTTCCTTCTCTGGACCTGGACTATGATAAAGAACTCTCTTGGAAAGTGGTACACGTATATCTAAATGACTTCTGTATTCTAATATATATTTCTCCAAATATTCCACCATATTTGTTTATCTCAATTTCTCACAAATTCGGTCTATTTCATTGCATAAATTAACCGTTTTTGAGGTACCCACAAGTGGTCAGGAATTACATTTGTTGAGATGCCAATTTCCTCATGCCCTGTATTTTATTTTCCAGATTTCAGATCAAAACAAAAGTTTTGCTTTAGCTATTGTTTTGTTAACCTTAATCGAAGAACTCTCCACAGTGTTTTCTGAAATTTATTCAAAGAATACCATATGCTTTATTAAAATTATCGATCATATTTCCCAGAGTAGATTGCCCACTGACAGCGGTTGTGTTTTCAGGATATTAAAATGCTTAGTCTGTTCAGTTATAAGATTAATAATAATAATCTTTGAACAAAAAATATCTTTAATCTTTCATTGTCACAAAGCCGAGCTGACAAACTTCATATTTCTATGTAATAGTTATTCCATGTCTGTCTTTCTTAATATCCTTCATAAATTAGTTATATTATTTCCTTACTGAGTATTAGAGTAAGTGAAAATGTGAAACTTGAAATGATTCAGTGCCCATATCATCTTCAGTGATTCTGAGGAGTAGTTGCACCGACTAAGAACAAACGGCATGAATAATCTTGTTGCCAGGACGGAAACTATGAAGATTAAATGGTTTAAACAGAAGATCAGTTTTAATGGCCGCCTCTTCCTGGTTATGTACCTACGAGTACTTCTGATTCCATAACAAGGAGGCTTTCATGAACAGCTAAACTAACAAATATTTAAGAAAATCTTACATCATGTAACAAATTTTGTATTTAGTTCGATTCTTAAATTATAATAATATATACATCGAAAAACTGTTGCCTAACACAGGCCAGTTTGTTCTTCGGCAGAACTGTTACACGAGTAATAGCATTGGGCCTACTTACATTTTGTTCAAGGTAATTCGTGTCCGCCACAGGAGGGAAGAGACGGGCGTGTGTTGTTGTTAGTACGAGGACCAAAACACTGGATAACTGTAAGATAAATACGAATAGTTTCAGGTATTTGAGAATGCCCCACTTTCAAAAAGGAGGCGAGTTCACCCCCAGAGTTTCAATGTTCGAGTAAACACTTCCCTGCGATAAAAATATAAACAAATGAAAAGAGGCTGTATATTAGTACTGAGTTTAAGAAAGTGGCCCATTTTCCAAATCGCTAAATAATAAATTGTAACTAACTACACAAGAAGATTTCTTCTTCATAGAAGCTAACATTCACTTATTTGGTCAAGGAATTTCCTATTTCCTCATGGAAATTAGTGTCTGATTACAGCGGTCACAAGGGCCCATCGCTGTCTTCTTCATGGCCAGTTAAATTCAGTGCACTCCCTCAGAACCAACTTCTCCAAGACACAATTTATTATTGCCCTCCCCTCTTTGCTTAGATGCATCTGTCTCTTCCGTTCAGCTTTTCCGACTGCAAACCTGAATGAATTTCTCATCTTTCACACGTGTTCTGTGTTTCCCGACCTCTTAATTGTCCTTTATTTAATAACTGTATCCAAGCTTGTAGTCTATGAAGTTACTGAATATGCTAATTCTTCTAGCCCTTGGTTATTTTACTTATATAAACAGGAATTTGGTCATAGGCCTCTGGTGCTAATGTTACTTCCGTGAGACAATTTCAGTCCGTGAAAAAGAAATTCGTACACCTGATATTAATACAACTGCCTCTCCTTTTAGTGGCGCCATGTTCAGTTTCTGGGAGCGGTTCACCTGTTGAAGAAAAGCATTCAAATACGAGTGTGAGTCAGTAAATAAGTCACAAATGGACATAGAACGTAAAACATGTGATGTTTGAACCAGGAGAAACCATTCATTTATCGGCATAACCTCCACAAACACTGAAACACATTTTTTTAACAGTGCATCGAAACCTNGTTATCTTAAAAATCAGGACGATGGATAAAGTCCAAAATCCCAACATATTAGGATGTGTTTCAGTGTTTGTGGAGGTTATGCCGATAAATGAATGGTTTCTCCTGGTTCAAACATCACATGTTTTACGTTCTATGTCCATTTGTGACTTATTTACTGACTCACACTCGTATTTGAATGCTTTTCTTCAACAGGTGAACCGCTCCCAGAAACTGAACATGGCGCCACTAAAAGGAGAGGCAGTTGTATTAATATCAGGTGTACGAATTTCTTTTTCACGGACTGAAATTGTCTCACGGAAGTAACATTAGCACCAGAGGCCTATGACCAAATTCCTGTTTATATAAGTAAAATAACCAAGGGCTAGAAGAATTAGCATATTCAGTAACTTCATAGACTACAAGCTTGNTCTTACGCGCCAGTCGTCCTTTACCCCCAAGAATATTCCAAGAATATTCCTGGTACTCATTTCTGTTAGAGGCTGAGTCGACCCCAGGGCCATAGTGTGGCTGGAAGGATTAGGTAAATTGAAAAAATCCACCTCATCGGGATTCGATCCCGCGACCTTCCGGCTTGTAGCATAGTGCCTCAACCAACTGTTTTATACGCTGCAGCTTAATATTAAGGAGATATATAGACCATATGCCAATCACGGTAGCCGCGCGGTGAACACTTTTCGCCCTTTCGAGCCCTGGGGTCGCGGGTTCGATTCCCACTCAAGGCATTGATGTCTGTGTGCGTTTATTCGTGTTTGTATTGTTCTGTGTGTAGGTTGAGGCCTTGTGACGGGCTGATCCCCCCTTACAAATAGTCCTACCAGCTGTGTATGGATTAAGGCACTGAAGAAGCGGTCAAGGTCCAACAAAGGCTGTAGAGCCATAGATAGATAGACAGAGAGAGATATATACAGAGAGACAGATAGATGGACAGACAGATAGATAGATAGATAGACAGAGAGAGATATATACAGACAGATAGATAGATGGACAGACAGATAGACGGAGAGACAGACAGACAGAGAGGTAAGTAGGTAAGTAGGTAGATAGATAGATAGATATATCAGATAGGTAGATATATGGATAGATAGATTAGATAGGTAGATAGATAGACCATATATCATAGACACGACGTCGATCCTCGAAAACCTCGATGCCCTTTGTTTGGTTCTTGAGCCGGAGAAGTTTAAGAACAGGTCTTTCTTCGATCTGCAACAAATACTTTACTTACCCAAGATAAGCTCATACATTGAATGTACTGACAGATTCATGTATCTCTCCAACTATTTGCCAAGGATCTCAACCAACAAACATACTAGCTAACTAACTAACCAACTAACTAAAACCTAACTTACAAACTAACTACTTAATTGACTGAATGACTAACCAATTAAGTCCCTGGCTAAAAATATGGAGCAGAGTTCATCGTTAAGGGCCCATCACTAATCCTTGTCCTGGCTAGGTAAAGCCATGCCACATTCTGGCGCTCTGTTTCTATAAGGCTCAATTCAATGTTATGCTTGCAGTGACTCCTCAGTCACCACTTTCCCGATACTCATGCTCAGTGCTCAGCTCTGTCCGCCTTGCATTCAGATGTGTTTACTTCATAGCATATTTAGTTTGTGTTACGTGTAAAACGGGTTCGACAATTACGGAATCGTAAATAATCACAAATAAATATTGACTTTGATAAGCTAACCAAGAAATGCTTACTTTTTTGAAATGTAATCTGTTTTGTTATTATTTTCAGTGAGCTGATATTATAATACAGAGCATATGCTAAGCCTTACAGCAGTTCGCGAGACTGCTTTGTGTGTCTCGCTGGAGTATCCTTCCATTATCTAAATTACGTATTAACTCTTTCTCCGTTGTATAAAAATGACAATATTATAGAAAAAATTATGAAAAATGAAACTTTGTTGTGTAAGGCTGAAGTGTGTTCAGTTTATATAAACAGTTTTCAACATCATGTGTCCGGTTTTCACTGTGTACTTGTGCGTCATAAATCTCACCATTTCTGACAGATGTTGGTGCAGTAGGAAAACATGCATTTTTTAAATGTCTTTGAAGGATAACTACGCAGGATAAAATGAGGCTGCTCATTGGTGTAAATTTGGACAGCATTTGCTTGGACAATTTGACGGTTGTAATAAAACCTGGAAGTTCATTGTCTTAGTCACAAAACCCCGGTACTAAACTCTGTCCTGAGACGTGAAATATAGTTCATATCCTCGAAAAATATTTCTTTAAGAATTATTTTGTTAATAGCCTGGGGCCGCGCCATAGCTCAAGCGGTTAGTAGCTGGCTTTCCACCGCGGCGGCCCGGGTTCGACCCCGAGTCTGGACAAGTGGGATTTGTGGTGAACAAAGTGGCGCTGGGGCAGGTATTCTCCGAATACTCCGGTTTCCCTTGCCAATCGTCATTCCACCAATTGCTCCACAATCATCCTCACCTATCATCTGGGGCTGGTACAATAGGCCAGAAGTGACCACAGTACAAGGGACTTTGTCCCCCCCACTAGCAATAAAAAAATTTTAATACCCTCCATTCTTAGCATTGGTGTTCAAGTAACAACTGTTTCTGTGGTTTGCCAGCCGAAACTCTAAAACTCTTTCATAGATGTAGATTTTGTGGTTTATCTTAACTCCCTGGTTCATGAAGAAAGCAGTCTTCTGGAATGTGACGCCGCGTAGATGTGGTTCATGTTTCTTACTAACAATACCTGAAACTTCTCGCCATGTAATTTTATGTATTCCTCATTTGGCCCATTTGTGCAACACTTTGTTTCCTACATCAATTTCTGTTCTTTTTTTTTTGTTACATAATTGAAAAGAAATACACATATAACCCTGGAAGATAAGAGCAAGAAAAGTTTACACATTTCACTAATATTGGATCACTTCTCGCATATTAACACACTAAATTTGCAGAACGCTATAATATATACATTCCTGTACCTTCGCTCTCTTCATGTTGCTTATCTTCAGACGTGAAGTCTCCCGTGTGAGAAGCGAACCCGAGAATCTAACTTTTATAACTTTCATAAAATTCACCTACCGTAGCATTGTCTGCTAGAATGATTTTGGGACAATACTACATTCAACCTGTTTCTTCATTGTTTTGATAATTCTACATAGGCCTATGAATCAACTAGGGATGCAAATGTAACCCAAATTTACGTCATACTGTCATTCACTGCATTCAGCCACTGTCTGATACTGTAATTTAGTAGCAGTGCAAACGGTTCACTTCACTCTAATAAGATGATTCAAATAGAATAACATATTTTATAAAAGCCTCTACGAACTCTCCGGTTAGAAACTTTTCCTCAAAACTGACCTGACCAGTATTAACTGAGACGGTCACTCAATTCAATTGTTTATTTATTTGCTGATCTCAACAGGCAACAGTCAATTACAGAGTCAGCAAGAATACAGATAACAACAGTAATATTGCAAACAAAACTACAAAACAAAAAAAAAACAGGAAATTTTATTGATTATGTTTGTTTAAGTGTAGACATGAGCATCTAAAAATATCCGTAGATTTACAAACTGCGGTAGTACGTAGTAGAAGCTGTAGTAGTAGCTGAAGGGCAGTGACTGGAAGAGCAACTGAGCAGATGAAGTCACATGTAATAGTAGCTGAAGGGCAGTGCCTGGAAGAGCAACTGAGCGGATAGAGTTACATGTAGTAGTAGCTGAAGGGCAGTGACTGGAAGAGCAACTGAGCAGATAGAGTCACATGTAGTAGTAGCTGAAGGGCAGTGACTGGAAGAGCAACTGAGCGGATAGAGTTACATGTAGTAGTAGCTGAAGGGCAGTAACTGGAAGAGCAACTGAGCAGATAGAGTCACATGTAGCAGTAGCTGAAGGGCAGTGACTGGAAGAGCAACTGAGCAGATAGTCACCATCTCTCTACAAACGAGACTTCATTGACCGACTCACAGAAGTCAAGCCGTTGTTGTGACTAGCACGCCGCAGTAAAGTTCCAGCCAAGATTCACTGCCGTAGAAACATGTACACGTATATCTCTAGGGAAATTTCACTTCGGGTACTTACTTTGTTGTAAGCAGAATGGCTCTGATTGTGGATTCAGTTGAATTAAACTCATATATGTTAAAAAATTGTTTTTGCATATGACGTATATCTAGTTTTGCTAAATCTACAAAAGAACTTAAAATGTACTAGTAGAACGGTCCAAAGTCAGCTAAGTGGTTAGTAAAGTTTACACGAAAATAGGTTAGAAGCTCCTTTATTACTTACCGAATTTAGAAAATGTTTTCGAAATGAGGTCGTCCATATTCAGTGCACAACTCATCACTGTGATACTGCTCTACAAGTTGACTGGCAGATTTGAATCTGAATGTTCCGGTTAATACGAGTGAACATGTTTCGTTACCTGAGTTTCGGGCTACTCCGTATGTATGTACATGGTTAAGTAGATCTCAAGCTCTTGAGTATAAGTGTTCTGAAAATAAGTTAACATGAATAATACTCGCATATGGCAAACCACATTTAACAGAAGTCTTACATCGTGTTTCACAAAATTCTTTCAAAGGACCAGAAATATATGTAAAAGTTTAACTACGTCTTGCTCCTATAGGTAAAATTAATAATATGAATTCATCTTTACACACATTTAATGAAAGTGGCTTGCATTAAATTTCGTCAAAATCTGTCAGAGATATTACGTGATGTTCATTTATGTCGCTTAAGATTATAAAACTAGACCGAGATCCAGTTGACTAAGAAAAATGTGTATTCAATCAACCGTACAGATCAAAGGCGAAATTTGCCAAGTAGTCTGGGTGGACGCTGTGATAAAAATAAGGAGAAGTTATCTAAGTTTCTTCTCGAAGTTTTACTAAAACAAGTTCAGAACACACATCGAATTGATCTGTGTTAACAAACACGTTAAAGGCTATGAGATGCAAAAAATATAAATTTCACACCAGTAGATTCTTTCTCGCTGTTTTATATGGATGTAAAGCTCGGTTTCTTACTTGAAAGAAAACAAGCATTACAGATATAGAAGAACTAGTCGCTTACTTTTATTTACATAGCAAGCAGAAAAAATAGTATTTATGTGTAATGAATTCAGTAAAATAATACGGTTTGAATGGCTGCAGAGTTGGTATTACTCAGGGGAGATATTTATATAATTAGCTTTAAAATGGCCTCAGGTGGTATGATACTCTAACCAAGTTTCATAAATATCGGTTCAGGTGTTCAGACGTTATTAGGCGGAACACGAACACGCACGCAGCGTGGCCTTCTCTTAATTCAGCTTCCACATTTTCGAAATAAGGAGAGAGGCATACAAATGAGAACACATTTGTTCCCAAGAAGAATGAAGTAAAGGCGATATCATACACGTATAGCGAGGAGCATTATGATTTGTGCAAACCGCCTGTGTTGGTGTGACGTTGAAGTCTAGGGGGCTGTGATGTGCTGGTGGTTCGGATCTGATGGACAAGGAGCGTATGCACATGATTCTGGTGGAGAGATCTCCAGGAATTGGCCTGCTAGAAAAGTGAGGAACAGACTGGGGTGTGCCATGAGACGTTCCTAACGGAAACACATTGCGAAGTGGCAGGTTGATGGAACTGCGTTAGGCTCATGTTTACGTTGTAAAGGCGATGATAATCCTTCCGGCTTTTCTACCATAGTACTAGTCAGTCAGTCAGTCAATTTGTTGCTTATATATCAGACTATGGCATAACCACATATCCCATGGGACAAATTGTTAATGAAAATTACTACTTGTCAATTGCTTTCCTATCCAGCTTTGAAGATGGAGACAGTAGGTTCCTCCGAAACAAGATAAACTTCTGCCAGATTAAACTGCGTCACACTCCGAGAGATAGTCACCCGCATGACAGGCTCATACTTCACAAAGCATATCGCATGCTTTTATGAACATAGCTCAGGCTGTGTGTCATAAAAGTAAACGCGTATTAACTAGAGCGTGGTGACGTTTTGTTTCGTCAAGTTGTTACGCAGGGAGAATTTATCTGTCGTAATATTATATTTACGTAATAATACTTTAAACATTGAGAAACATTTAACTTTTCGCTTTCTTTCAAATTTCGATTGCGTTGTGAAGGAGAGTTGCATATTCCTGTTTTTGAATTTCAGTAATCATTGTTTTGTGTTTATGTAATACACTTTCAAATTTATACCTAGAATATGTATAGCAACTGTATCCATTGTATTAGATTTGTGAATCAATAATAATAATAATGTGGGATGCCGCAAAAGGTCGGAATATTTTGAATCATAACGCGTCCATTGCTATGCAACGGCTAGCAAACCTAAGCAACGAATTGTTTGATGCAGTTGCGCTTCATCCACCACAATCTCACAAAATGGTAAGGTACTGGAGACTGAAGTAGGACCTAATAAGATAAGAAGTGATCATGTGGAAATTCGGGTGTGGCACAGGTTAAAGTATGACACATTTAAAATTTCATATATAATTTTGCTTTATTGTAAAATATAATGAAACTACAACTAATAAAAATATTGCACTCCGGTTATACATAAAAAACCTGCCCGTCTTTGGTGAATGAAATAGTTCAAGGTACATGTATCACTATTTTTAGCGGTTTATAATGATTTTCTTAAAAACATGTATTTCATTTAGAACAAAAATTAGTACTGAGGTTTAAATTCCCAATAAAATTAATTTTCTCTCTTATTTTATTTCAGCTCTGTTCCTGCAGGTAATGTGCCCGTTTTATACTCAGGCAAAGTGTGTGTTTATCAAAAATCCTGCCTCATCACTGGGAATTAGCGTCTATGCACGAATATGATATCATTCTTCATACTTAATTCAAAGTGTAGATTAAAAAAGTATGAATTTTTCATCAAAATCGACATGCCAGTACAAAGATGCGTTTTGTGTACAATAATTCTCTTGCTGAACAGATTTGCGGGTTCAGTACGACCACCAGTGTGACAAGCCTCTCAAATGTTACATCAGATTTGTCTCTATCCAATGTCTAAGTCAAAGCACCGGTGTACTGTTAAGTTTGTACGAGTATATATCAGTTTGTATCTTCAATGGACAGTTTCACTTTTATTATTATTCAACTTTCAGTAGTGAAATGTGCTTAATTGCTTAGTTATTTTTTGTGTATTGTGTATCTTTTGCCTAGGTCTGTCTTGCTCCCGAACTACTTTTTCATGTTTTGCTCACCCCTGTGATATGGTATATTTACACGAAGTTTTAAGATCTATCTCTACTCCCCGCTTAAGGGGACTAGACGTCGTTGTACTAACAACCATTCTATAATTAGTTCTTTTCTATATTTCATACATTATATTCTGTTTTCGCCAGTGGTTAACATACCGATGTAACATTCAAAATGTTCCATGTTTGGTCGCACAGTCAGATGAGGTGGGTCTGTCAGTAGGCATATTGTGACAACGACACTCGAACGCAGGAGTGGAGTCAGTTCCCGAAATATTGTGAATATCCAATGTAACTAGAATATCTAACATAATGTTATGAAGTTAATTAAATAATTTCTCTAACCTTCGGTTAATTATTCGAGGTTTACTTATGTGATTTCTGCACTTTGCGACAATTCTAATGTAAGTTATACTAAAAACAACTTAACAATATTATGGCTCAGTTATAAAATAACAAAAGCTTTAAGACTGAAGATTAAGTGCAAGTGTTAATTTGTGTTGTGCCGTAGGAAACCAAATACGAGTTCCGACAACTAAGTAACGAGGATGCACTCACAGGCAGCACTGTATCAGATCTTACTGAGTTGCAGTGGTCTCCTGCAAATGGGTTTCCTCATGCAGGTGTACACGAACTCCAGCTCTGATTTAAACTGTCGTAGTATTTCCGGAATTCATTCCCGTGTACGTTCTTTAGAATGGTTGTCGTAACCTTCTGAATCTCTTACATGTTCCCCTAACGTGATTCCTTGAGAAGATTCTTCAAGGCAGAAGAGAGCAAGAATTCACTCGGAGCAATATAATGTGAGTAAGATGCGTGTTCTAGAAATACGATCGTTTATTTCGCCAAAAATTTGCTAACTGGAATTGATGTGTGTGAGAGTGCTCTATCGTGGAGAAGGATCCACTGATCTGGGAACAGTTATGGCTGTCAAAATCAATCTTACACTCTATTTATATTCAGTTTTCTGCAATTGTTCTGACGGCAAGACGCCTGTCATTCTGCAACATTATTCTCATTTATCGACTTTTTATTCCGAATCTGATATTGTTGAACGTCCAGATCAGCTACCAAAATCAGTTTCGTTCCTTTGGTCGGAGAAACTTTTAGCTGTGCCCCTGATAAGAATAAAACCTCTTCACCTTATTTTTTTTAATACTTTTAAAGATTTCTGTTGTTTTTTTTTTCAAATCCGAACAAATATTTCATGTCCATGATTTATTCTGACCGTCTTACAGTGCATACATTTATTCACCTTACTCTTCTCTCTTGCACTATATGTTTCAGCACAAAAAAGCACCTGAAGATGGCACTTTTGTGCTGAAACATGTAGTGCAAGAGAGAAGAGTAAGGTGAATAAATGTATGCACTGTAAGACGGTCAGAATAAATCATGAATATAAATCAGTGCAACAGGACGCTAAAATATAACATTACAAATATTTCATATTGATCCTGTTAAAAATATTTACCATATTTATCGTGATGAGCTCTCTGGACACTAGAGTACAACAGCCCTGAACTCACTAGACTTGTCAAGACAAGTTTACTTTTGCGTAGAGTTTAGATATGTACATATGGGAGGTAATATTCGTCATCGACCATAAAGTAACCCCCTTAGTCAGTCTCGTTAGTTTTCTGTGAGACTCCTTATGTCCGAGTGAATTTTCTATGTTACATACTTCAATTCTTGTGGCAACACTGCTTCATTCTGCGATCACGTGTTTCTGAGGTAACAGGTAGACATATTTCTAGCTGTAGATGATATTTTCTAGAAATAACCACCGAATAGAATATTTCCAAGTGTGTGGATCATAAATATTGCTTCAACAATGCTTTAGGATGCAAATTTAAACTCAAATGGTGACACAAACAAATGACATACAACATAATACTTACTAACGAGCCTAGTTTGTTTGTAATTTCCTCAGACAAGAAGAGAAGAACACTTTTATGAGAGCTCATTTTGTATCTGTGTGCTGTTGCGCTGCCGAATAGACCCTGTCCTGTTTCAGTGTTAAGGTTTTATGATCAGCGCATCAAGTATTATAATCATTAATTTCCTTTGTATTAATATATCACATAATACGCTTCGTGTTTGATTGTATCAATTACTTGAAGTCAAGCCGCGCTGTACAAATAATAATACCAAGTGGACAACCCACTGCCCTCCACTTCTTAAACACGGCCATTTCTCCCAGGCCGCGTTCTGAGAAAATCACGATATATCTTCGCGAGATTTTGTGTCCCTTCGTGACTCTGAACGCTGCCGAATGAGAGCGTCTTCTGTTTTTGATCCGAACTTTCATTCTGTGGCTCTTCCGGTGTCTGAGGGAACAGAACTGGACCAGGATTGGCAGCCGGTTCTGAGTCATCTGCCTGTAAAGTCTGGGCACTGTATGTTGGCGAATCGTATAAGTTTAGCCCACCAGGTATGTTATATACACTTAGTGCGCCAGTATCTGGAGAATAGTGTTGTTTTCCTGTACGGAGAATTTGAAGTGCTGCGGAGTAATCTGAAACCTGGGGAATGTAACTTGGTGATTTTGTTGGTAACACGTCTTTAGGAATTGAAATTGTCGGTGAAAGTTGGCCTGGTACTGAATGGAAGGGTTCTACCACGTGTTGACTGGAAAAAACCTGTTTCGACACAGGATGTCGTGATGGGCCAGTTCTCTTGACAACCGCATTGAAGCCGTTAAGATCATCGGCTGTATAATCGACCGTGCGAACCGAACCGTCCGGTTCAAGGACGCTGTAGGACCCTTTCACCTTATCGCCATCTCTTTGTTCCCACTGGCTCTTGAGGTCACCTGTGTGATAATCCTTCACGCCGTAATTGAAATGATATCTGGGATAAGCCTGCGAACAAATGAAATGAATAAACTTATAGCAGATGTAAGCATTCTCTGGCAAATAAGCACAATTTTTAATTTAATCAGAAATAAATTTTCAGAGGAAAAATATTTGGAACATAAAAAGAGGAGACTGGAGAAACGCAGGTAAGAATGAGCGTCTTAATTTTCTATTCTTCACCAAATTTTTGGTTGGGGTATTCGGATCGAGGGTAATAGACAGGAATTGTAACTAACATGAGAAATTCGTACAAAATTATACTAGGAAAGCCTGAAGTAAAGACTCACGTGAAAGACCTAGACGTAGATGAGATCAAATTGAAATGGGTCTTAAGAGAAGAACATGCGAGAGAGAATAGACCGAGCCTTCGGGGTAGTAAAAGTCGGGAGGTTTCCTCATTTGTATCCCAAGAAATGTACTGTTTCGTGGCGTTAGAAAAAATACACGCTTACCTACTTTTATGAAATAAAATTCTGAGTAGCATTTGTCGTATTGGACTTTTAAAAAAAGCAGATTTCTTTTTAATATTGACACTCAAACAAACTTGTGGGAACATGCCAATAAATGTCTCTTATAATACAGTCACTATATAGTCAAAATTTGACACTATGTGCCAGTGGCAAATATTCATCCCAATATGTAGCCCCAGTACTTTGTGCAGTACAAACATCCGCAGGCTGTCTTCTTGTCGGACAGATGTCGACCAGGATGTGTGAACAGAAGAATGAATGAATGTATAAGAGGTGGGCCTTCTCGGTCCTTGCACCACGACCTGTAGTGATGTATTGTGCTTCCCATTTTGATTATCCCCTCAGCAACCCTGCGCTTCGAATGCCGAGAAGGCCCACTACTTATACATTCATTCATTCAATACGAACAGAAGTCTGGTTACCTGTATTTAATTTTCATTCCATCCGCCCCACTTGTTAAACGAGCAGTTAATCATATATTTTGACCCTGCTAGTAAATAAAATGTATGATCACGTGCTTGTAAGTGATATTATTTTAGACGTACAGGCTGTATTTCCTATTGTACTAATTGAAATCCTAACTCTAAAAAACATGAGTCCGACATTTACGTGGCGTATCTATCATTCACAAAGAGAAAATATTAACAAAATATCGCGGCACGTGGTAGTGTAATTGATTGAGGCACTATTCTACAAGCCGGAAGGTCGCGGGGTCGAATCCCAATGAGGCCACTGGATTTTTCAGTTGACATAATCCTTCCAGCTGCAGTATGACTCTGGGGTCGACTTAGACTCTAACAGAAATGAGTACCAGGAAATTTCCTGGGGGTAAAGACGTCCGGCCCGTAAGGCTGACAGCCTTACTGACATCTCTGATCCGATTGTCTAGATAATGTGGGAGCCTCAATATCTCACAATCCTATGGGCCTCCATGGCCTGTTACAGGGATAGTTTTAAATTTGAACCAACAATTCTAAACATGAAGTTGTGCTCAATCACGTGGATAACACTGTTTTTATTTTTGAAGATTCTACGCCACTGGACAACACTTAATATAAACGTTCATTTCAAGAAAATCACTGCGTTAGTCAAATCGTTATATTATCTTCTTCACTCCTCCCCTCATCCATCGGATAGGCCTACAGAAGAGAAGATTACATTACGCAAACGCGTTCAAATAATTTCTATGCATGATTACAATAGCAATAACTCCAAGCAACGGGTTATATCGTATTTTGGAAAGTACAATTCGTTGACTTGTAATTACAATTGAGGTTATGTAGAAAGTGTGAGGTGACTTACGGTTTTATAAGTTTTCATATATGACCACACAACCCACGTGCCAAGCTTCTGAAGCTTAGGTGAAATCAAAGCAAACAGAAGATCAGAAATAAGATAGAGAAGAGAGAAAGCTTAACTCTGTCCAGTTGATGCGGACATCGCACCAGCTGCATTACAACAGCTGAATTCATAATAATCTTCTGCTTTTCATTTTCACTACGTCTTCCTGTTTTCTTCTGAACAGCGTTCTTTGAAATATCATTGTTCTACCGTATTACTTTGAAATGTTAATCCTTCGTTTCTTCTATACTTTCAAATTCATGCATCTCAAACTCAACATCTCTCGTCTGACACAGGATCGATGTACGATTTCTCGTAATATTTTGAGTTTCCATTAATATTAGTGTGAAGCTATAAACCTCTTTCCTCAACAGGACGACCATTCAGAACTAACAGAAACTTTCTCTTATCTTGTCAAACTCGACCTGGTAAACTCGAGAAGAATTTATAAAAGACAGCGATACATTTTAACGAAGCGTAATAAGACCACTGAATCTCATATACTATTCAACAATCTAGAATTTATCTGTATAACATTTATGCCTATTTAATGGATTTGCCGCCTGAGGCGGAATATCAAGTTCCACAACGAAGACTAATTAGTCGGATCGTATAAGTTGCCGGATATAAAGGACGTTCATTTCTGGGACAGGTCTGCAGATGGGAACCTCTCTCAACAAGAAATGTGACTAGCCTGTAAATCAGTCACATTTTTAGTGGCTGATGTTGCTCACAGAAAGTTAGAAATAGGTCAGTAGTTCGATTTTTATTATTGATTCTTCTGTATAGATGTTTTAAATCACACATCCTAGAAAGTACATAGACAAGTCCGCGCCATAGCTCAAGCGGTTAGTTGCTGGCTTGCCACCGCGGCGACCCGGGTTCGAACCCAGGTCTAGTAAAGTGGGATTTGTGGTGGACAAAGTGGTGGTGGGGCGGGTTTTCTCCGAGTACTTCGGTTTCCCTACCAATCTTCATTCCGCCAAATTCTCCATCATCATAATCACCAATCAGTGACCGCCGTGCCGAGTGGACACAGCTGGACTCCACCCCCTACTAAACGAAGTACATAGTCAGCATCCAGTATACATGGGTAAGAAGTGAATCACTATGTCATATAGAAAGACAATTATAACAGGTTCAGTCAGGCATATACAGAATAACAAAGTCATGAGATATTAGTTATTACAAGAAATATTACTTTATATGAAAAACTTCTGATAGCACTTTTGTGTCCGTGGACAATTTTGGAGATTTTTTTATCTGCACCAAGACGTAGCGGAATTTTGTGTAATATTAAAATTACGAAGTCTCACAGATGTTTTGCTTCCGTGTATTAATAAAAGAGAAATAACCCACAGATGAAACTGACAGAAAAAGAAAATGTTGACATTAGTGGTTCTTATATTCCTCTTCACGAATTGTGTTATACAACACTCGTATTGATTTGTGTATGTTTATATGGTGTCTACTGTTCTTCCTTGACGGCTGTGAACTATTTCTGAAGTAATGAACTGAAACAAACGGTTTAATTTTCCCAGTGGAGTGCATAACACGTTGCAGATCCCAGTACTGAAAAGTATTTTTGTCTCCTTTGTGACACAACACATAGATTTAAAATCGGCATTGTACTTCTGAACACACTGTGCAGTATAACATGTCCACCGAAGTTCATATTGTCTTATTTTATGTTCTACAGACATCTGCAGGGTGCACAGTCACTCATGGAGCTGAGCCCTTTTTGAGAAGTCGCCATTTGTGCAGCTATTCAAGAACTTCCCAGCATTTTATGCAATTCGAAGGTTCATTACAGTGTTCACAAGAGCCCTCCAATGGTACCTACCCTGAGCCAGATCAATCTAATCCATATCATCCCATCCTATCTCTCTAAGATCCATTTTAATATTGTCCACCCACTTATGTATTTGTCTTCCCAGTCGTCTCTTTTCTTTCGACTCTCCCACCAATATCCTACATATATTCCTCTTTTCCTCCAGTCGTGCTACATGCGATGTCAATCTCATCCTCCTTGACTTGACCATTTTAATTATACTTGGAGAAGAGTACAAGTTATGAAGCTCCCCATTATGCAGTTTTCTCCAACCTCCTGTCACTTCATCTCTCTTCAGTCCAAATATTCTCCTCAACACACTGTTCTCAAACACCTCAGTCTATGTTCCTCTCTTAATGTCAGAAACTAAGTTTCACACCCATATAGAACTATAGGGAAAATTAATTTTTTTTTACATTCTAATTTTTATGTTTTTGAATAGCAAACGAGAAGTCAAAATATTCTGGACTGAATGGTAGCAAGCATTACCCGAGTGCACAAAGCCCGTCGGTAAGAAAGACGACTTCTTCATATTTATATTATAGCAAGCAGATAATTCTGAGCCGCTTCTCTTCGGTATGAATAATTGAGTCGATACGGCAGGATACTGCCTTGCTTTTCTCTTAATGGTAATGAAACCGCGGTATTCGATAAGTGAATAGCAACATCACAAGAGCTCACAACAAAGAACCTTCTTTCTTGTGTCCATACTGCTATCGGAAGGGATGAACAGTAACCCGACAAACCGTGTATTATCAGGGAAACACTTCTTATTGCATCGGATGGCATAGGAACCGAAGGCTTTATACAAACAACAGAAGTTTGGCACGGACTGAAGGACAGTGGCACGGTGGACTGTTCCGGAATAAACCCGCTTCAGCTTAATTAAGCACCATGCCAGGAAGACTTAACGGGGAGTGAAGTTACAGCTCCACCTCTACTCCAGACAGAGGTCAGTGGTCAGATTCACGCAGCAACAGCCCAAATCCCAGAGAACGGACCCACGGCGTCCCTCATACAGGAGGCTGGACGCTGTGAAGAATTGCAAAATTTATGTACCTGCTGGGAACTGAACCCCCACACCTCAATCATCCAGCCCGAAAACTAGTCACTACACCGAATCACCTATTGGACTCTATCGAATTTGTCGGCTTTAATGAGAGATATCCTTTTAAAATCTTAACTTCAGGCTGGTAATTGGATTTAAATTATACGTCTAAGAGAAAGAAACTAACAGGAGGCTAAAAAACTATGTGATTATGAGTACCATAGTTTGTACTTTTCAGCATATAATATTTGGGTGATTAATTGAAGGGATTAGGAGGGGGTTAGGGATTCATATAAAATGTTAGTCAAAGAACCGAAATGTAGTAGCCTACTTAGGTTATATAGGCGTGAATTAGGCAATACTATTGGAGTGTACCTGAAGGCAATGGATTGTGAGAAAGTGGCTCAAGTTCTGGCTCAGGGTATAAATCAATCAGTCTAATGTAACTTTGAGTTTCATAAAAGGCTGGGAGTTTCTTGTCTAGCTTATTGCATATTTGGCTTCTGCTTCATCTAGTTAGTTAGTGTCATTATATATATATACCGTATATATATTTGGTAACTCAGTTAATTTATACTTCTTCTGGAATCGTTATAGTTAACAGCGATATATCGATTCTGTAGTTGCCCACAATTTAGGCCAAATCAATTGATTTTCATAATTGACACTTAAAGCTAAAATCATTCCTATACTTAATTAATTAAGCGCAGGTCACGGTAGCCGAGCGGTCTAAGGCATGTACTGTCTTCGCTCGCTTGGAAACCTGGATCGTGGGTTCGAAACCCACTCGGGGCATGGATGTTTAGTTTGTGTGTGTGCGTTTTTCTGTGTTTACATACAGGTAGATGCTTTGCGACGAGCTGATCACCCGCCCAAGGAGTCCTACCGAATGTGTAAGATCTAGAAAAACCGAAGTGAACACATAAGTTCATGGAGGCAGGCCTACGCCTAAGTTTGCATACAGGTAGATGCCTTGCGACGAGCTGATCACCCGCCCAAGGAGTCCTACCGAATGTGTAAGATCTAGAAAAACCGAAGTGAACACATAAGTTCATGGAGGCAGGCCTACGCCTAATGGGGCTGTAATTCCAAGGAAAAAAAATAATTAAGCATCACACCATGAGGACGTATTGGATATGTGTTGTTTAAAATAATTTATTAAACTATTATTTTTTATTGCTAGTGGGGTGGGACTAAGTCCCTTGTACTGCGGCCACTTCTGGCTTATTGTACCAGCCCCAGATGATAGGTGAGGGTGATTGTGGAGCAATTGGTAGAATGAAGATTGGCAGTGGAAACCGAAGTACTCGAAGAAAATCTGCCCCAGCGCCACTTTGTCTACCACAAATCCCACTTGACTAGACCCGGGATCGAACCCGGGCCGCCGAGGTGGGAAGCCAGCGACTAACCGCTTGGGCC
>NW_019720585.1:154583-156122 GCF_002891405.2 Cryptotermes secundus
TTCCAAGTATAATCATGTACAGAACCAATGAAGGTCAAGAGGCATAATTCGTGACATTCATACGTATTATTGTAATGCCATATTTTGTGTCATGAGAATATTCTCCGTTTTGCTTGACTGGGATCTCGCTTGCCGATTAGTTCAGTGTGTTGATTTCTGCTCCATTTTATGCAGTAACAATATGATAATTTAATTGTCTATAAACAGTTGAAAAATTAACGTGGGCTCTAAGAAGTTGAAATAGTCTAGAGTGTGACTTTGCCCTGCATAATTATGAATGTAAAATTTGTTTTTCAGCATAGAATTATTGATAACTGAGCAATAATTGCCATAATAAAGTTAATTTAATTACACTTAAGAGTATGCCATTTTACTTTTTAAATGGTTCAGTGTTATGGCGGTAACAGAACTTAAAACATAATTCACACGTCATGTTAAATGGGGATGAATCAACCAATTGGGGAAATGCGTTCGTTTTCATGACATAAGTTCAATTTGTTCAAATTTTCCAATAATAAATTTAGGATGTCTAAAGGAACGTGCTTCTGTAATAATAAAAATATAAAGAATTTGTGTTAAGAAATTGTACAAATTTAGAGAGTCGAAATTACAAGAAAGGGTATAATTATGCGAACAGGACGAGATCCGATAAATTCTTTGGGATAATAAAATATGACTTCTAAAGTTCAAACAATCTCGCGGGGGTAATGACGTATGTTTCATTTCAACTTACGTAGTAATCCACAGGCTTGGAGTACGTTGAAGCGTACGCTAGGTGCTCGGGTTTAGCGTAAGTTGAAGCGTATGGCTCGTGCTCAGGTTTAGCGTAAGCTGAAGCGTAAATCTCGTGCTCAGGAAGTCCGCGAACTGCAACCGACATAGCCGCAAATAATACCATCAGCTGTGGAAATGAAACAGACAACGGAAAGTACAAATTAACTTGAAAGAGTTTTTCGGCTGCTAATGATATGAAAGTTAGAAATAGAAAACAAAGGAAAGATATCGGAAAATATTCATTTGTAAATAGGATAATCCAGCTTAGGAACCCACTACCTGCATATATTTCATGGACTGTCTCCTGTAAACCAAGTATTTTTAGAAACAGGGGTAGGAAAGTGACAAATAAAAAGAATTGGAGATGTGGGAAGGAGGAAATGTCAGTGCATCAGTTCATGAATATATGAAATAATACTGTATTAGTGTAGAACGTGTTATTTTCTATTTTATTATTATCACAATTTCTTTATTATTATTATCTCATCTAGTTTAGGTTTATTAATAGTATTTATAGTGGTATTGTATTGGGAATTGTGTTTGTATTGTAATGGTATTCATTGTGTACCATGTGACACTTACTGTTGTGTACTTTTCTTTATTCTTGTGTAGTTTTGTGTGCTATGCTTTGTTCGAGCGTGGCGGGTTATTTTATGTGTTGTGTCTTATTGTATTACCACTGCCACCAGGCAAACCCCATTTGTAGTCAAATAATAATAATAACTAATAGTAATAATAATAATAATAATAATAATAATAATAACA
>NW_019720585.1:156259-207897 GCF_002891405.2 Cryptotermes secundus
ACTAAAAGAAGTTATCGAAGGAAAGATAGAGGGGAGGATAGAAGTGACAAGAAGACGAGGAAGAAGACGTAAGAAGATGCTGGATGACCTTGGGGACAGAAGAGGATACTGTCATTTGAAGGAGAAAGCTCTAGGTCGCAATAAGTGGAGGAACTGCTTTGGAAGAGACTGTGGACCTGTCGTCTGACAGATTACTGAGGATGATGAAATGGTAAAAGAACTAAACTGTTCTGCTTCTGATCTACAGAAGTGAATATCACTGCAAAATGAAACTGGTTTTATACTCGAAGGCAACGCAATGGATAAAATCCAGCCCTTTTAGATGAAGAAAATATGGATCATACAGATCCACTCATACGTCTTCATGGTGTAGTGCTCAATTAGTTACGTAAAAGAACGATTTTACCTTTTACCTTTACATATTATAGTTTGTTTTAATTTACTACGTTTTTTGGGGGGGGTACGCGCGCGCAAATAGGTGAATAGAGAGGAAATGTGGCGCAAAAATTAGGTTCTTGGCTGGACCCTGTTTACATAAATATCAATACTGAATTGTAAATACCATTAAATGAATATTTATGGAAATTACTAAATTCTACTTTAAATGCGGTTCAGTTAACGAAGGCTATACCGTTTTATAACCAAATTAACCCACAAGGAAAACATGCAAATAATTCTCGAAAGCAGTGGATATTTAACAAACCATCTTTACTACAAGTTCGATGCGCCTTGACTATGAAGGACTTATGTTCATGTTTCAGTAGAGTGTGTGCTGTATACATAACACAGGCCTTCATGCTAGGGACGTCGATAGGACTGAATAGGTTAATCTGAAGAATGAATATGACGGAATCTCGGCCACTGGACAAATGTCACTTTTGCAAGTAACCATTTCAGTTGTTTCTTCTTGTTGCTAATTGACTTATTCTATGGAGTGCAATAGAGTATTTCTTGAGGGGTAGCATGTAAAGAAATTTTCTGTCTTTAATGGAACCCGATGGTTCATTATTGTATTCACAAGGGCTCACCGCCTAAAGGTTCGGCCACACAGAGCGCTACGTACGCAATGCACGCTATGTACACTATGTTCGCTATACGAACAGAAAAATATCTCCCTTTATTGCCAATGTGACTGGCCACACAGACTCACGTACACTACGTACGCTATGTTCCCTATGTTAGATGCGTCGCAGAGTGTACATAGCGTACGTAGCGTATGTAGCGAACATAGCATAGCGCTCTGTGTGGCCGAACCTTAACTCTATCCTGAACCAAATTATTTCAGTTCATAGCTTCTCGTCCTTTTTATTTGAGAGCCAGCTTAATATTATGCACTAAGTGCAGGTCTAGGTTTCCTAAGTAGTCTTTGTAGGCGTTTCCCATCTTCTACCTTCACCTTCATCTCTGCCCCTCCTTACCTCATTCTAATAATTTTTGGAGATATCAGAAATCATGAAGCTCCTTTTTATGCGTTTTCTAAAGTGTTTATTACGGTATTTAATAGAGCTCTAAGACGTACCGGCATAATTTAAAGGTTCAAAAATTGTCTACTGGCAAGGGTTGACGTAAAAAGGAGGCACTTTTTTAATAAAAAATCCAACCATAAAAATCTGTTTTACATTATTTTTTAAAGTAGTAATTAACAGTAAAATTAAGTTAAATGTATCCCTGGGCTTAATTAACAACATCACTTCATGAGGACGTATGGAGAATTCAGGTATACCTCCACCATTATGACCTCAGCACCGGATGGAAGTGACTGGTTAGCTTCATTCCCCGGCAGCTTTACCCCAGGGAATCAGCCGCCCTTACCCTTTTGTATGGGAGACTGATGGGGCCCATACGGCTTCAAATTATGGGGAGAAGAAAAGGCTTTTCTATTCCTGTTGTGAATACCACGTACCTATATAAAATGTAGCCCGTAAAACCGACCCTACTGATTATGCTTTTAAACACCTTAAAGTCTGTATTAAGGAAGCAGGTTATGTGGAAGTGCTTAAACTGCCAGAATAATAAGTCCACTGCTGCAGTTTGAGGCTGATCAGTCTCTGCTCTCCACAGGGCTAGGAAGATGGAAAAGTCACAGGAGGAGAAAGTATCTTACAGCGCGATGTGAATATCTGTTAATCCAGCAACCACGCATTCGTTGAGCGATTAGGACCGAATGGTTTTCACGGCATACATTCTGAGAGGTGGGTGGAATAGCTTAAACCGGTCTGAATTGTTGCTTGGAGCTTCTTACGTTTAACGAGGCCATGACAGTGATAAAATCAACAAAACATTTCAACATCGATTGCCGTTAACGCATCCTAGTAGACTTAGCGCTGTTCATGCAAATTGCTGCCAATTACGAACTTGATGACGAAACAGTTCTACAAAAGCGTTAATAAGAACAAGTGATGCACATACATTGAATGGCGTGGGAAGCCATGCTGAAATTTGATAATAGCGCTGTATTATGATTATAGGGCATTTATTTTGACATTATTCATTGTATATAATGTCGCGTCACGGGAATCCGGAAGGGATACTTCCATGGAAACGCAACAACAGTGGGCCGTTGCCTAGGAATAGAAACAAACCCATTTCTCCGGAGATGAAAGGACAACAGCGGGTTCGTTGCATGACAGCTGCCGAGATCAAAAGCTCTTACATGGTGCGTTCTATCCCTTCCGAGTCCAGGTTATAAAAGTTCAGCTTCGAAGGAACCAGATAATTCCCCCGTGCGGAGGCGGGGTCGAATACCTCCACCGTGATCCTGCGAGTCGCAGGAGGCGATGAAAAGGGAAGTCTCAAATCTGAGACAGTAAAATATGGTCGCGAGTCCCAAGGGGCTCGGACCCGTGAAATACTGCCGTGACAAGTGCCAGCAGCATATATGAAAGACAGACCAGTCCTCTCGTCAGAGAGGGCGCCCCACAAAAACAAGACTTACTGACTGACCGTCTGACTTTGACACACAGTTGACAGTAGTAGGTGAGTTCTAGAAGTTGCCGAGAACAGTTTCGTTTGGCTTCGACTATAAGAGAAACAGTAATTGTGATACTGAAATTGTGGACGATAACTCTCCTTGAAGGTGTAAAAGAGTGTGGCCAATAAACTTATTCGCTAGATCCGAGACCTGCGTGAATGTATTTGTCGCGTTACATAGACAACACGCGATAATATATTGAAATTTAAAAGCAGTGTCACTGGTCCTGCAGATTATCATCTCCTATTCTCCCTCCTCTGTGCTCTGCCTGAAAATGTAGAGTCAAAGAATACTGTCACGTGTAATAGTGACTAATAACGCGGGTTCTGGATTGGCTCAGCGGGTTTATTTATCCTGATACACACCACCAATAATTACACGTAATTATAAAGCTATCGCTGACTTACACAATTTCCAGTCCACCTTTGCACACGCACTAGGATTCTCAGTTTCCACTAGTCGTCTCCTAGCAACGGATCTGAACACAGATCACTTCAAATCACTTTGAAGTCTTCTTGCTATTTCTTCTTGACTCACTCTGGAGCCTCGGAACTAAAGATTCTTCTGGACTCACTCCTCCAGCTTACGGCTGTCTCGTAACTGCCCTCTGAACTGAATCTGTCACTCTTACTTATATAGCCTCGGAACAGACATGGGCATACAATATTATCATATCACGTGATCGCTATCCTGCCAGTCTATTGGCGCGTCGGTCTTATTTACAGAAAAGACAGCTTCCTTTATTGTTGCTTGTTGGACCGTGTTTACAGAGCTGTTGCCTGGTAACGCGTTGACTAAATCTGTTACAATACAGTATATCTCATAATACAGGCTTCCTGTCTCGTTTAATTATTATAATCATTGTTATTTAGAGTCTTTTATTTTTAACGACGCTGTAAATATCTAGAATACATTGCGTTGGTGCCGATCACAATGGCCGTGCGGTCTAAGGCATGAACCGTCTTTTCCCGCTCGAACACTAGGATCGTGGTTTCAAATCCCACTAGAGGCATGGATACCTGTCTGTGTGCGTGTTTCTGTGTTTGTGCTGTTCTGTGTGTAGGTGGTAGCCTTGTGACCTCCTGGTTCCCCGTAAAAGAGCTTTACCGCCTGTGTATAGATTAAGAAACTAGAAAGTCGGCCAAGGTCACCGAAGGTTGTACAGCCATGGATAGATAGATATAGCGTTGTTTGGTGGGATTTTTAATGAATATGGAATATAAAATCATATGTAAGTTGCTTATCAAGTACTACACCTCGTTTATTGCCTGAATAGAGTGAGTGTCGCAGAGAACTCGACACTTACCTGAACAGTTCAACACTTCACTCAGCACGAAGACAGCTACAGAACTTCACTTCCATAGGTACCAATAACAAGCGAGTATGAAGAAAAAGACGTAAAGGTATCCCTGTAACAGCCCATGCATACCCATAGGGTTGTGAGACCTGGAGGCTCCCACATTTTCTAGACGACCAGCTCACGGTCCAAATATTCTCCTCAACACCCTGTTCTCAAACACTCTCAGTCTATGTTCCTCTCTTAATGTCAGAGACCAAATTTCCCACCCATACAGAACCACAGGAAAAATTATACTTTTCTATATTTTAATTTTTATGTTTTTGGACTACAGATGGGAAGACAAAAGGTTCTGGACTGAAAGGTAGCAAGAATTACCCGAGTTCAATCTCCACTTAATTTTCCCCTGAATCAGGTTTCGATCTGTTATTGTCGTTCCCAAATATCTTAATTGTGCCACATTTTCAAAATATCTGTTTCCTGTCTTTATATCATGATTTTGCTCTGCATTTTGGTGACGAGACAGCAACATATACTTAGTTTTCTCAGTGTTTACTTCTAGACCAACCTCTTTACTTGCGTCAGTTAAAGTTTGTGTGTTTTTCTTTATGGTATCTACATTATCACCCAGTAGATTCACATCATCAGTATAGACCAACAGCTGATATGTCCCGTTTAATTTCAGTCCCACCTGCTTTCCCTGGAACTTCCTAATGGCATATTCTAAAGCAAAGTTGAAAAGGAGTTAGAAAATGAAACTTATCAGAATGCTGAAGAGTTTGTGGAATGAGAATTGGAGGGGAAACGGAAGTTCTTAGAGAAAATCCACTCCATATCCAATTTGTTCATGCAATCGCTGTTAAGTATCATAATTATTAGATTTAAGCATAATCTGAAGCTGTGGAACTTATAAACCATGAAATAGCACAGGAAGAAAATAGTGAATGTTCAATAAGTAAATATTGTAAAGAGCTGTCAGTGGTCTGTATGACCGTACCATTCCAGAGTTACTACGGATACATCGGCCCAAGTAGCCGGCGATCCTGCATAGAATCGAAAATTTATCATCCGAAAGCAAGTCCTTGACGTCACCATTACACGAGCCGGATCGTAAGTGTTCAGTAATTATTTCTCAGGTAAGTGAATAAATGTTCCTGCTTTATATTTGTGCTGCCAAAAGTGCATATTCGTGTCATAGTATTCATACAATTTCATGAACTTTTTGCTTTGGTTTCAGTTTCATTTCCCTTAAATGTTTTGTGTTGATTAAGTACCAAGCCATGTAGACGCAAGGGGGAGTGGAATTATAGCTCCAACATTACTGACCTCAGCACTAGATGAAAACCTTCATGCCCTTGCCTCCCCCCCCCCCGGGTAAAGAGCCTCCGATACTTATTGGTTAGCAGGCCTGTTGGGCCCTAGAGACGGTCTTGGATCTGTGGAGGAGAGAAAAGTTTCTTAGCCCTGCCGAAAATCGTACCCCTACCATTCAGCCCATAGCTCATCGCTTAAAGACTGAGGTTTCCAGGCTCTAAAACTGCCCAGTGCAACAAATTTAATGGAACGTATAAAATTAGTTGTATAACCATATTCAGAGGCATGAAAATAAATATGTTTGAATGAAGCTAAAAGACTGACTTTTATGTGGAGGAATTAGGTCTGATAGCTTCTTGGCAGACAGTTTTCATTGTTTCCTCTACAATCCTGATGCAGGAATACTAGATCAGAGGACGTTCCTAATTATTTTAGCAATACAGTTGTGTACGAACTCTTCTAAGCATGAATGTAGAGAAGAAACACAAGTGAGTTTAAAAATATGGTTCTCAGATTTTCTTCCAAAATATTTTCTTCTTGGCGATTGTCTGGGGCCCTCAATATTTCTGTGACCCCACTGCTTAGACTAATTTTTAATAATCGTCTAGAAACTTATAACTTAACATAACATAATTTCCTTTGATGTGTGATTCGAGCCACAGATAATCTGTAATATAATAAAATGTTTCAAATGTCTTCCAACAAATTTGCTGAAATATTAATATTAGGATTTCCGTTTCAAGCGAAACAAAGCTAATATATTTGCCGATAGTATTATAGTATTCCTAGAAGGGACATATTATAAATGCCTGCCTTATACCGAGATGATCATATGTAGGAAGAAATGATAGAGTTTATCACGAAAAAACAGCCATTTATTTACATGCACGTTCCTTGTTCATGTACGTTTCAGCCTCCAAGTTAGGAGTTTCACTGGATGAACTGTTATCATCGGAAATCTTAGCTACATAACAATTCCACTCACTCACTCACTCATGAAGCTGAGCCCTTCTTGAGAGGCCGCCAATTGTGCAGCTACTCGAGAATTTCCCGAAGGTTCATTATCGTGTTCACAAGAGCCCTCTACTGTACCAATCCCGAGACTTCTTGTGATCTTTCGTAAGAAGCTTCTTTTTTGACGATGATCGGTTTTTAGTCCCATGCCCAATATCAAAGCTGGAGGACCACCACTTGTCTGCCTTCCGCTACTGGTTATTTGATATATTCGCAGCTACCGTCCATACCTGGAGACCGTCTCCTCCATCCGCAACCTGAGGAAGCGCCATGCCATTGTGACAATGGCCCCATCTAACACGGATGACAATTCTACACAAATATAATTTACTTCTGAACCAAAATAAAACCATCATCTGCAAAAGCTAAGCCTGTTAGCCCGTTCCATCTATAAACAGGAAGCATCTCTGAGGATTTTCTACTTTTGCAGGTTACCAGGCTGTTACAAAACCTATCTTTGAGGACCATAAATTTTATTCTAGGTTTCCTTCACTTAGAAAGGCTGCTTGCCGTGACTAACGAGTCCTGTCTGCCCGCCACGTAACCATGAAAAGGGAATATTTCTAGGTGCTACCCACTGGACCAGTGGGACCTGAAGTTCACATAAGGCAGAGACATCAATCCCTGTAGTTGGAATGTAGTGAGTTCCAACTTTCTATATTTAAACAGAAGGAAGTATGGGTGGATGATTTTATACTGTGCCCCTGACACACTGTGAGAGATCAGCTACTGAAGCCCTTAGAAATGCATTACAAACTTTCTATTTTTTTGCAAGAAAAATTAAAAGTAGGCAAACATCTTCTTTGCCAACTAAGTCTTTGCTTGAACTGCAGTATGAAGTATTTTTTACAGCCATTTCTTAGAAATGTCATTGTCTTCTCAGTTATTTATAAATGTTCGTTTGTCTACAAAATTCTCTATAATAATATCCTTTCAATGAATAGTGAGTGATCAGTACATGAGTAGCAAACAGTGACATATGCTGTGACGCTGTGCTCAAGCGCTTTGAGATTTACGTTTCATTTTACCGGAGGCATGAAGAAACATCCTTCCGAGCGAATGAAAGTTATGAAAGTATAAATTATTTCTTCTTATTAAAATGTGTTCATAAAATTCACTCTTGAGTCAAATTTGACAATATGAACTTATTTCTTATACAAGTGAAAGTGCAAGAGACGTTCCATAGTTGCGAGAGGTTTCCTTGTTCAAAATTGAGGTGTTTACCGCTCGGTTGCTCAGAAATGAACGTCCTATTTTTCCACGGTACGCTTATGCGGGAACGTGTTTAGCGACCCGTTGCCTAGCAATGAATATTGCCAGAACCACTTAGAAAACAACTCTTGTAATAACTTTTGTATTGTTTCATGCGCGTACTTCAGACGTTGTCTAGAAATGGGTCTATTTATCTATTTATCTATCTATGGCTCTACAGCCCTTGTGTACCTTTGCGGTCTTTTCAGTTTCTTAACCAATACCCTCCTTGGACGGGAGATCAGTTTGTCGCAAGGCCGCTACCTACACACAGAATGGCACAAACACGGAATGAACGCACACAGACATCCTTGCCTCGAGTGGGATTCGAATCCACTATCCCAGTGTTCAAACGAGCGAAGACGGTTCTTGCCTTAGACCGCACGGCCACCGTGATCGTCAGAAATGAGTCTACATGTGACAATATGTTGTAGATCGCAGAAGGTCAGTTAACCCTTCTAAATTAGCAAGTTAATTTGGATAAGAAAGTTGCACTGCGAGGTTAATTCTTATATCTACTGAAAGTTGCCAGACTCGCTTCTACGTCCAGTCACGGATACAATCCGATCATAATATGATGAATCTTATTGATTAAACACATTTATGATAAACGATAGGTAGCTGGTATGACAACCGCATTGCCCGGTTCAGATCTGATCTTAGCATAGACACAAATTTCTTGCTGAAGTTTTTCGTGATTTTCGTCAGTCGGTCCAGTCAAATGGTGGGATTATGCTTTAAATCGGGCTAGGACCACTTCCTTACAGATATTGTCTATTTAGTTATCCACTGTGATCTAATCATTCTGTGCTACACAGTATGAGCGACTGATATCCTCTGCAAATTAACTACAAATGAAGCAATGAAAGGACATGACAACTGCCGTAGCAAAACGGTGATATGGTAACTAACTTTGCTAACGTACACCTTATCCATCCCATCACGGTGACATGAAATATCTGTGCTCTCACGAACACTGAGATCGTTGGCTCGAATCCAAATCAAGACATGTTTATCTGCGTTTATTCTGCGTTTGTTTTGTCCTTCGTAGACAGCCACCTTACGACGGGCTGATCCCCCGTCCAAGGAGTCCTACCGACTGTCTAAGATTAGGAAACTGAAGTGAAATGAAGGATTACACGGATGCCCTATGCTCCAAGTGGGAGCAGCACGAATAAAGCAAGACAGAAACATCTTACCCGTCAGTTAACGTTTCTTAAATGAGGTGTGTTTCTTAATATCTTACTTTAGGCGATAATAGGTCGCCATTTTACGAAGGATATTGAGTCTATTCAGAAAACACTCCACAACTTTATTTTAAACGTTCATTATATTACCTTAGTTATGACAGATTTAAGCTACAATATTAATTACATCTATTACATATCATGTTCTATGGTGACAATGTAAGCGAGTACGCAAATACAGCTCGCATTCACCTCTGTTTTTGAGTGCCTCTTTGAAACTTTTCGGACTTGTAAGCGTTCATAATAAACTCATGGAACGATGAACCCAAAATATGTCATGTAATTAATGAGAGGAATACTTATTTTCGTATAAATTTTCATGATTTTCTTCTATGAAGATGGTTAATTTCACAGCACAAGGCGTACATGAAAAACAAGCAACATGCTTTGCAACGCATAGTCCATTATACATAGTGGAGCAGCACTGAGGAAGAAAATGCTATTCATGTGACGAGGTGGCCGAGTGGTTAAGGCGTTGGACTGCTAATCCAATGTGCTCTGCACGCGTGGGTTCGAGTCCCATCCTCGTCGAAGGCTTTTTGTTCATTTTAGAGTTTGTATCAAATTGTGAGTTCTTTTAAGGTCACAGCTCTTTATTAAGACCGTCACAACACAACAATACAGAGTTCAAGGCTAAATTAGCTTTGCTACATGTCTCGGCTATTCATAGCTATCATCAGGCAAATACACAATCACTAATGTATAAATATGATCATGTATTTGCCTGATGATGGCTATGAACAGCCGAGACATGTAGCAAAGCTAATTTAGCCTCGAACTCTGTATCGTTGTGTTGTGACGGTCTTAACAAAGAGTTGTACATAACAACACAACAGGATGCATGAAATGAAAATCTTTTAAGTTTCTCACGAATGACCATTGTCTCCGGAGTTCAGTAGTGTACACGAAATCCTAATATAGACACACACGTGTATTGTCGTCATATTAAGAATTTATATATATATAATTACGTATGAGTTGATAAGCATATTTTGATATATATTTTATTGCTAGTGGGGTGGGACTAAGTCTCTTGTACTGCGGCCACTTCTGGCCTACTGTACCAGCCCCAGATGATAGGTGAGGGTGATTGTGGAGCAATTGGTGGAATGAAGATTGGCAGGGGAAACCGAAGTGCTCGGAGAACACATGCCTCGGCGCTACTTTGTCCACTACAAATCCCACTTGACTAGACCCGGGATCGAACCCGGGCTGCCACGATGGGAAGCCAGCGACTAATCGCTTGAACTATCTCGAGGCCATATTTTGACATTAATATAGGCCCTATTTTTTACTTATTTATAGGCCATTGAAGCAATGAAATAAAGAATACTTTCCTCCCCACATCCTATTCTGCACAAACTATAAGTAATCAGTTGCTGGCACTTCGAAATTACATCTGGTAATGAAACTGCTTATGAAAAAGACCAAGCATTTTCTTTCATTTGCTCAAACTTTCAGCGGAATTGCAGTTGTCATTATGGCTGATAGAGGACATGTCTGATTACGGATTTATAAAGTGAAAATATAGAGGATTGAGTTAATCGTGACCTCATTTGAGGTACTGTCCCTGTATTTACTTGGAGGGACTGAGGAAGACCACAAAAATTATGTCAGAATTTTCGAGAACTCCCGAATAAGAAGATTTTTTATACTACCTTTAAAATTACTTTCTTTTGGTCTCTAAAATTTATTTAACTGATGAAACATCTTGTGGTTCATAATTGTGTTCACAGAAGTTCGCCATAGGATTCTGTCCAGAACGAGTTCGATCTACTTCACATGTTCAAAACTTATTTATGTGAGGTCCATTTTATTATGACATTTCCGTTTTAGCATGGCCGTAACTGACAAACTAGAGATCACTGCTCTTGTGCCATGTTTATAGGGGTCATCTGTATTCCTGCGGAGTCCGCCACTTGTCCATACTGCGAATGAGAAAGCATGACAAATGCAAGACGCGAGAATTTGAAGCTTTCTACCAGTCTTGATAGCAAAACAACAGGCCATACATGTAACAATACGATCTTACCTTGAGGAGCTCCATTGAGATGTGTAACAAGTTTGCTTGGAGCCGTGCACCTGCCACAGTTTCACTGTTCAATGTCCTCCGTAGCGGCTTCTAGCTCCCTTCTTATAAAGTTGTGACACTCCTCTACCAGTTCGGACGAACATCTTCAGTTTCTCCCGTGCCTTCCTCTCTCTCTCTCTTCTGCAGCTATCTGGACAGAGATGAGGTTCCCCCAGCCTGCCGAATCAGAATGAATTCATACAGTTTCTCTGTCAGTCCTTCAGCCGCTTGAAGGAATTATATTAATTGTCTGTTGCAGATAATTTACTCTACTTTGAAAAGTAAGTTGGAATATTGTAGAAGCAGAGAAGTTGTAACACACTATCGAAAAATATTGTAACATGTATATATTTTGCTAGGGAACAGCTAAGCAAACACGTCCCCGCGAAGAAAAATTCTTGGTCAACAATAGAGGAAAGGCTTTCCATTCCTAGGCAACGAGCAGTAAACAAGTTTCGTCAATAACAAAGGCTGTGTTTTCCATGTGGTCCGTGCGAGCCTATATAAGGAGCATTGAAGACTGTTCTATAGAATTCGTCAGGAAGACGTCTTTCAAATCAGCTCAGCAGTTGAGTTGAGAGGAGTTCAAGGCAATTGAGAGACTAGTGACTTCTATACGGCTCAAGAGAAGATTGTAAGAATAACGAAGAAAACGGACTGACAGACCGAATTCAATAAATCGACTCACCAATCCAAACCCGCGTCTTAGTCGCTTTTACACGTGACAATATAATTAATTTTAAATTCTTTGATATAGTCAGGGACAGTTCTTTGACTGTCAAAGTCATCACCCCTTCACAACGCACTCCACTTTTTCTCCTCCCTGATACTACATGAAGGTAAGTAGGTCGACCAGATATCGAGATGTAGCCGTACAGATCAGTATTGGGAGGTGTTGGAACGACTTTGTCTGGTCAAAAGAAATGTCTCCGAAAATAATTTTCCATCTGCAGCCTGTCTTATTTCTCACATCTTCTCATAAGAAGTAAGGCGGTACAGTATTGGGCAATTAACAGCAATGAAATATGACTTATTTTCATTGTAATTGTAACTACCGTATTTACGCATGTATAGGCCGCGTGCGTGTATAGGCCGCAGCACAATTTTCAGACAGAAATTATAGAAAAAAATAATTTTCTTGGAATATTATTTCAGCAGTATTACTAATTATGAATATAATTTTTTTTAAGGAAGTGTGATTTCGAATATTTCTAATATAAGCCGGAACCCAGTTTTCCTCTTGAATTTTTGGCAAAAAATGTGCGGCCTATACATGCGTAAATACGGTATTGTAATTGTAATTCATTGTAATTAGAAACAAACAGCACAGAACTATCTATGCTGATTCAGAATGAAATAAATCTAAAACATTACGGCTCAGTTACTTGTAACAAATTTCCATTAATATTAGATGATGATGATGATATTCGGATTTTTCCAGTAACTTTGAACTTTTACCACAACATTCAGGGAGACATGCCGACTTCAAGGCCAAGTAAGTTCTGTGCTCAGAGAGCAGTCTCCTTTGTTTTCTCTTAAGGTGGTTAACAAAACTTTTGTACTGGGAGCTTGCAAGTCCCAAGCACATGCGTAAATTTCAGCTTGGATAATGAAGTTTCTGGGCTGAGAGGACAAATGAGAGAGCCGGAAGACGGAACAGTCAGCTCAAGATGACAGTGAAGGCCTTAACTGCGTTGGTTTCCGGAGTCGCGAGTGTTAAGGAACAAGTTTAGACAATATATTGGCGTGTGAATGTGAAGTGTTCTTATGCACGTATATATGATCATACAAAAGAACAAGAATAAGCTAATAAAAATGGTTGTGTCAATGATTTCTATCTTATTTGAGGAAATTCTCACTGCAGTGAATATTAATTTGAAGTTCTTACGAGATGTGATGGCATGTAGTTTTGTAGAAGAATACGACGTTTTCAGAGGAAAATTTGCGGATGAAAAACGGCAGATCTCTCCGAAACGTTTGTAACTCTCTATCAGGTACAGGGCTTCAGATCGGGGCATACTCGCTGGAATTTGTATCAACTTCACGCCGTCAGATGGGGGCATATTCACTGACATTCAATTCAGAATGTTTTAGCGTCTCGTGTGCCAAATAAAATCATAAACACGAGCATATAAGTACATAATTCTGTCTTATAGTTACATGGATGTAAAACTTGATCCGTCAGGTTAACGGAGGGCATAGACTGAGGGCGTTTGCGATCAGATTGCCTAGGAGAACATTTGGATTTGAGAGTGATGAAGAAATAGGAGACTGGACGAAATTGCATAATGGGGAGCTTTATTTTGTCTCTAATTCCCCCCAAATATTAGGCCTAATAAAATGAAGAAGTCGAGGATTGTGAGATGGACAAGACAAGTAGCACAAAATGAAGATGATTTTATTCAAAATGTTGGTAGGAAAACTTGAAATAGGAGACCACTAGCAAGTCCTACATATTTATGAAAATATACTATTGATACTATTGAAGTGGATCTTAAAGAAACAGGATGGAATGTTGTGCATTGGATTCATCTGGCTCAGTATAGGGATCAGTGGTGGGCCCTTTGAACACAGTAATTAAACCTTCGGGTTCCAGCAGATACTGGGACTTTTTTAGCTTCTTGGGATGGGGTGAAACTGGGTCCAATTAGTACGGCGGCCACTCTTTGGCTTCATCAGTAGCTGTGTTCCATTTCAGAAGTTACTGAGCGGGTTTCGGTGAAAGTTAACATTGCAGTTTCTGCATTAAATACTATCGGAAATTCGGTTTGGGATCCTAAAAGCATGCATCATTCCTGCTTTACGTGAAATTCAAACTGAGCAGTGTCTGTTTAAAGAGGCGAATAAACTAATTCACTCTTTGAAACGAAGATAACCTTGCCAAATTATAGTCGATTAGTTGGTCAAGAAATTCCAGCGTTTTATTGAACACGAAATGTCATTAACGTTTTTACATCAGCTTATCTCTTGTCCCTACTCTTAGCTAGATGGATTCAGAATTACTGAGTTTTCAGACTTTGTCCGTCGTCCAGTATTCCTGAAACTAGGAAACAAACGTTTAGGAAACTGGATCTGTTTCCGTCGTCAGGTGAGGTGAGGAAGACATCTATTCTGTTGGGTCCCTTAGAATGAGCTAACCTCAATCGCTGGTATTCTACTGGTAGTTTCTAGATTATCGGACGATTGACAAGGTCCGAAATTCCAGGAACTCTCAGTATCATACACCATCGTCAGAACCCTTTAGGATCTACTAGATGGATCCAGTGGATAACCTCAGATCCCTTGAGTGTTAGACCTACTTTAATATTATCTTTTAGCTTAAGTCTGAGTCTTCTTGTTTGTGTAAATGGTGAAGAACAGTAGAATTTAATAACTGGAGAACAATACTTAAGGGCAAGAATTTGATCGTGTATTGTATCTAGTACTCATATTAGAAGCAAGAAGTTTAAAAGCGAAAATATAAAAATAAAAATCTTTTTTTAAAATCTTCAGTTACTGAAGCTGTTGATAAAGTTCATGGTCATTTTATAATAAACCCACATTTGTCTCATCTTGTATACATTTTGGGGTTGATTCTAGAAGTTTGCACTCATACGTTATTTGACATCGATGTATCAGCATCAAATGATATGTAAAGAAACATAAAAGCGAAACTTGTAATTAATATTAAGAGGAAATGAATTTCTAAATATACCGTTACAACTTGGGGGCACGCGGTAGCGTAGTTGGTTGAGGAACTATGCTACAACCCGGAAGGTCGCCGGTTCAAGTCCCGATGAGATCACTGTTTTTTTTTAAGTTGGCATAATCCTTCCGGCCGCACTATGGTCCTGGGGTCGACTCAGCCTCTAACAGAAATGAGTACCAGGAATATTCTTGAAATATTCTTGGGGTTAAAGAGCGGCCGGCGAGTGAGGCTGACGACCTTGTCGCCATATGAGCCGATTTTCTAGAAAATGTGGGAACCTTAACGTCATACAACCCTATGGGCCTCCACAGCCTGTTACAGAAATACCTTTACTTTTACTTTACTTCATTTACTGTAACAACTTGTTAACGCTTTGCCCTGATATTCTGCTGGTATTATGAAGGGAACCATTTGGGCACAACATTAAGCCTTCCGGGATTTGAATTAGGGACACCTTAAATATAATATCAAAATTTAGGGGTTTGTGTGTGACTTATAGTCAGTATTTGGAGTGGATGATAAGGTTTATTGACAACCTCTACATTCACAACTCATAACTACACGTAATACAGCGCTATCACTGATCTACATACTGTACAGTTCACCGTTACCTACCCGTTATGGTTCCAAATCTTCACTAACCGTATCGTGGGAACGGATTTATAACAGTCTCACTGTCACTTCAAATCACAAATGAAGTCTTCTTTATATCGCCTAATTCCTTTCTTGCCATTATTCTGCAACGTGCCAATTCCGAAGACTCGACTCAATTTATTCCACTGCCTCCAAGCTCACATCCCGGCAGGTTGGCGTCTCGAAACTTAAAGAACTCTTCTCAACTGAACTCTTCTTTATAACCATTTTCGCACGAACCCCGCAGGAAACATAGGCTCTGTATTATTGGCTAGGCACGTTTACAGTGCAGTTGCATAGCAACAGAACTTATTCAATTGTTGTTTGCGTATTCGATGCCGCAAGAATGTGTTTAACGAGTCGTTGCCTAACAATAAACGTCTGTTCTGATTTCATTATTGCAGCTTTCGGGCATCGTGTCACAATAAGGTAGCCGTATTATCCCTTGAGCTAACTGACCACTTTGAGTCCACAAAACACACAGTCCTGCGGTCTAGCTCCCAAAAGTATTTCTTTTTGTTACGTTTCCTTAGAACTGATTGGGCAGTTCAGGGGACTTGCTGACCGTGAACCGAGAGATTTACGATGTTTCACCTTACGTTACCCCAGGTGGGTTGCTCCTAAACTTTCCAATACTTCTTTAGACACATCGCGGACTATTCAGGAATTTCTTACGGAAGCCTCGTATTGTTTCCAACTTCATTATTTCATTATCATTAAATCACTCCTATACAAAAAGCTATCGGATGTTCGTATTTTATATGCAGTTTACGGGGAGAACATGTGGGCCATTGGTACAGCGGATGGAAATCCAATTGTTCTGAAGAAAGAACCCGCTCTCAACAGCAGAACGCTCACGGAGCACAGGCCGTCATTTCTCACACAACCATTGTTTTCTTATTTATTTACCTTATTTTTCAGTTCTAAAGGCATTTTTCCCAGCTGCGTAGGTTATGTGCTGAAGAGTATGAAACAAGACTGTCGGGTTCTGTTCAGGTAATGTGAATGCATTTCCCTTGAGTAACAGCGGAATACATAAATTAATAATTCAGTATAGTAGGTCTACAAGTCAAGGTTCGAACCAGAGACGTCCCGAATACAAAGCAGACTATTGTGCTTTGAAAGAAAATTGTGATTCATTGTGAAATTCGAAAAAGGGAATGTAAGCTGGAGTAGGTCCCAACCAATCTGCACAGACTTTTCCCTCCAGTTAACTTAGTTCCACAATGACTGACGACTTATAGCACACTACAACCACCACTACCATCATAATCATCATAATCATCTTCATCATCCTTAATTCATGGATTAGGCGACTCGCCTGTTTCCTCCCTCTAATAACGTTACGTTAGACCTCCTATGTGGTCTAGAGGTCAGAGTTCCTGCCTACAGATCCAGAGGTCCGGGTTCGATTCCCGACACTACCAGATTTTCTGAGAAGTAGTAGTGGGTCTGGAAAGAGGTCCGCTCAGCCTCGTGAGGATAATTGAGGAACTATTTCAAGGAAACAGCTGCTCCGGCCTCGAGAACTAAGGTTAACGGCCGTGGGGATCTGTTGCGCTGACCACGTGACACCCTCTATCCGTTAAAGTTGGCACTAACTTCGCCGACAAGCGGCGGTCGCTCGCTCGGTATAGTACACTTGCGGACTACAGGCCACGAAGTTGGTTTTTGTTTGTTTGAATAACGTTACTTTTCCTTAAATTTCTGCCTGGACTTCCTATGTCTAGTAGGCGGACAATGTCTGGGAAGTTTGAAGTGGAATACAATTTTGTTCCATCCTTTGCAAATGTATTTTCAATTTGTCTGTACATTCTGCAATTGTTCTGTGAGAACAGGATACCAAATTCGCTTCCTGTATCCTCATTTCTTGATGTGCAACTTTCGACAGTTTCTAGTATCTCATTTCTGTTGTCTGAATTGTGTTCCAGTGTCTCTTCTCAAAATAACAGGTGATGCTTGAAGCAACACATGTCGACAGTAGATTCGTCGCTAAGGAACCATGCAGTTTAACGTATAAATATTATATATATACATATTTATTTACAAATTATGCATCACTTGTCAATACAATTATAAGTAACAAAGGAAAATTTATGTTACGCCATATAACCTGCATTTAATTGTAAATAAGAATAACTAATTTTGTATTTCCTGTAATCCGGTAAGATTTATGTGCCAAGGTAGAGGTTAACATGCTCGTCCTGCTGTAGTTCACGTTCAATGTTGTTAACTATTCAATTGGCCGGTCACGGTAGCCGAGCAGTCTAAGGCATGTACTGTCTTCGCTCGCTTGGAAACCGGGATCGTGATTTCGAATCCCACTCAAGGCATGGATGATTAGTTTGTGTGTGTGCGTTTTTCTGTGTTTGTGTACAGGTAGAGGCCTTGCGACGAACTGATCACCCGCCCAAGGTGTCCTACCGAATGTCTACGATTTAGAAAAACTGAAGTGAACGGAGAAGTTCATGGAGATAGGCCTNAATTTTGGCTTATGCAGCGGATTGCCTCAGTGTACTGAGGAAGGCTGTACATATGTCATTCAGCACTGTCAGCCTTCTAATTAAAATTCAATACTGGATATTCTTCTCCAGAAGAAAATATTTATCGCAGAATCACAAGTTCAGTAACTGGTTATAGAAAAGCCAGGTTCAACCAGAACAACAGAAATAGCAGACGAGTGATTGGACATAGTAGGCATGTGCTGCATGTAGAGGGGCTTGTCAAGACTGGAACAGGTGGAGCATGTCTGTCCAGAAGTTTTGTTCATTTTACTGTGAGTGATACAGTAAGGTCCACGTGTGTTCACAGCGCCTATTCAAATATGCTGTTCATATGACTCGAGAAGGATCGAAAGCGCTCTGCTATATTTTCGTTAAAAATCTTTACTTGATGCGTACAACGCCGGCGATAATGTCGCAGTAGTTTAGAAAAGAGTGTAATTGTGCATTTTTTATTAATGTGCGGCAGCTGAACACGAATTTTGGGTATCGCTAATACCAAAGCTTGTCATTGGACAAGTTTCTTCAGCCTCTTGTCCCCACAAACTTTCCTCCTTAGATCCCTGTTAATGCTATCTCCAATATTGTATTTAGTCCTCCAAGCGAACGTGATCACCACCAAAATTATGCGAGTTATATTTTTATATACTAATTCTGGGGAAGGGCAAAATTGTCTCTGTGAAACTAATTGTTACTTTATATCAAGGGCGAGAACATTGTATTTATTTGATAAATATTATTGCGGGAGTATTTTATATGTGCTATATTTTATAATTAAACAGTTAAAACCTGCCAACCGATTAATTATCAGGGTAATAATATATATTGCCACGTGTAAGATGATTTTCTCGTGATTTGTAAGACGGGTTTTGGATTGAATGATTGGATTTATTGACACCTTATTCACACCACTCAGAACTACAGACAATTACAGCGATATTGCTGATCTACACACTTTACAGTTCACCGTTACAGCCGCACTATGGCTCTCAGTCTTCACTAGTCGCATCCTGGCAACGGATATTTCATAGTCTTATTGTCACTTAGAATCACATATGAAATCGTCTTTTCACAGCCTACTTCCTTTCTTACCACGATTCTGCAGCTGCTAATTCCGAAGACTTGTCTCAGTTCAATTCCCAACTCGTATCCCGGCAGGCTGGCCTCTCGCAACCCTACTCTTCACTCCCAACTCGACTCGACTCCACTACTTTCTCCCTTTATAACTCCTCGGCAAGGATCACAAAGAAAACAGCCGCTCTACTGTTGAGAAGGCCTATGCCCTGATCCGATGCCTATCAGTGGACGTCCTATCGCTGCGCGCCTACGCTTGCGAGGGAATGTGTTTGCCGAGTCGTTGCCTAGCAATTTGTATACACGTCACAATATATGTATTCATTCATTTTTATCCGTGATTTGTCTTACTACGTTGTATGTAGCTCAGAATATACGTGTATGCTGTGAATAATAGGTTTTAAGTCAATAATGAATTTGAAAGGACGTGGCAGGAACCCCTGGTGGTCCGCTTAGAGTTATTATCCTGAAATGTGAAAGGAGGGACTAAGGAAAACCTTGATGACCTTATGGGTAGTCGGCGTCCCTGACCGAATTCGAGCCTGACATATCCAGAATCCAAATCAGGAACGTTACAGCTTGAATTAACTTCCACAGTGCTGAGATATATTAGAAATTTATTTACCAGAATTGAGGCACTATGCTACAAGCCGGAAGGTCGCGGGATCGAATCCCGATGAGGTGGATTATTTTTCAATTTACTAATCCTTCCAGCCGCACTATGGCCCTGGGGTCGACACAGCCTCTAACAGAAATGAGTACAAGGAATATTCCTGGGGGTAAAGGGCGGCCGGTGCCTAAGGCTAACAACCTCAGCGTCATCTGTGAGCCGATTGTCTAGAAAATGTGAGAGCCTCAACATCTCATAACTCTATGGGCCTTCACGACCTGTTACAGGGATAGCTTTATCTTGTTTCACCTTTTACTCGTAGACCAATTTTATGACCATAAATTTGTTTTCATGAAGGAAATATGTAGCAAGTAGCAGAACCAGAAATTTCGAGATAAGGCGTCAAGTTTACTTCATTACGGATGAATTTCTGTTTAAAACGAAGAAATAATTAAACTTTTCTTTTATATCCCCATATTCTGAATTTTGAATCTACATGTGCTGATAAAGAAAAATAAATCTCTTAAAAATATTTGTACATGGAAAAGTTTTGCTCCGTACTTTGATCTGAAACTTAAAAAAGAAATCATGTTTCGAATACCAAATCCCCTTCAGATGTACTCATGATCATGGCTAAGTTAGAGACGCTTTGCTCTGGAATGCGTAAGCTGTAAAACGTTTTTTGTTCACTGAGGCAGCGCTCTCGGAATGCCAATGTTACACAGGATTGTGCTGCCTCCACAACTGCGTTTCAGTGCTTGAACAAGGCACGCACTTCCTTCCATGCGTCGCATTCGGAAGAGAAACTAGATCGGCTTTCTCCAGATTTTGTCGGCTGTCTGCAATTTCAGAAGAGCCCCGATAGCTCAGTCGGTATAACGACGATCTGCAGGCTAGATGGCAGAAGAAATATGTTTTTCTCTTCTCTACAGTGTCCAGATCGGCTCTAGGGACCACTCAGCCAAAGAGTACAGGGGGGCTCTACCTGCGAGGGTAAAACGGCCGGGGCGTGAAGCTGACCATTAACCTCCACCTAGTGCCGAGATCAAGAATGATGGAACTGTACCTCCATTACCCCATATGTCTTCATGGTATGGTTATTAATAAATTAAGCATGGGGACACCTTTTCCTTTTTCTGCCTTATCTAATTGAGAACATAAATGGCATCAGTACGTTTCTGAATGTAATTATCTCAATTTAAAGTCGGTAGAAAACGAAGACGAAGGCAGCCAATAAGGCTGAAAGGAAGGAAAGCGAAAGGGCGGAGGGAGGGTTCAAAGGACGGCAAGATTGCAAAATCCCAGAAATTCGTATTTAGCAGGCCCCTTCTTCAACATGGCGCATAATCAGGTTAGTTACTAAGGAGACCGCCTCCAGATATGAATACCGTCTATAAATATATCGGATAAGCTATCGTGATGGAGCCAGGATAGATCAGTCGGTATAGAGACTGGCTACAGTGTCAACGGACGGGTTTCGAGCCCTGCAGGGATAAGAAATTTTTGTCTTTTTCCTAGCATTTAGACGGAAACTTGAGCTCACACTGCTACCGATCTGCTCTTACCTTGGGCGGAAAGTGACCTGAGCGTGAAGCTGACCACTCATCTTAATCTCATGCAGAGGTCAAGATTGTTGGATCCATATCACCACCATCCCGCAAGTTTTCATGGCGTGGTTCTTAATTAATTAAGCAGAGGGACAACACCGAAAACCAATCGTGAATAGCTGACAAAAGTTACTTCAGCTTGGTGAATTTACATGGGTGGTGATAAAAATTCATCACCTCAAAAAACCACCTTGTCACTAAATATTACTGAGACTACTCTTCATAAATTAATAATTAGTGGAATGAAAGTCATTTGACTTCTTCACAAACATCATTACAGATGTCGCATTTTCGCGCTTCTTTCCCACAAAATGTTGCCCCTACTTAAAAGCCAGACGTATGACGTGTATTGGAATGGAAGTAGGTCGCTACGTATTCTTAACGTCGACACTTGTAGTAGGTGCGTGCTAAGCTTCACGCTCCGAATTCTTTACCTCCGGACAAGTATAATAGTATCCATTGGATTGCTTAAAGCTGTGGTGGAAAGAATGATTTTAAATTCTGTTCAGAAATCGAACAGCGGTCATTTAGGCTATAGCCAGATACTTACAGATAGCTCTCCCAGCTCATAACTCCAGTTATTCTCATATGCTTCACTCTACTACATTGTCAGTATCTCGTGTATATAGCGTCGAACTGTAGGTTAATTGAGACTGATGGGCTTGGAAGGATGGGGTCATGACCTATTTGAGTACTATTTTACCATTTGACTGGAAGTTGCGGGAAACCCTCGACTTCAGCAGTAGTCTATACTAAGATCTAATAAAAATGAAAAATTTTTAAATTACAAAGCAATAAATGTACGAAAAATTGTTAGATGAACTAAATTTCGCGCTGTAAAACCAGATTACCCGGTCACGGTAGCCGAGCGGTCTAAGGCATGCACTGTCTTCGCTCGCTCGGAAGCCGGGATCGTGGGTTTGAATCCCGATCAGGGCATGGATATTTAGTTTGTGTGTGTGCGTTTTTCTGTGTTTGTGTACAGGTAGAGGCCTTGCGACGAGCTGATCACCCGCCCAAGGAGTCCTACCGTATGTCTAAGATCTAGTAAAACCGAAATGAAACTGAGAGTTTCATGGAGGTAGGCCTAGGCCCAAATGAGGGCTGTAACGCCAATGAAAAAAAAAAGGGATTAGGTTCCTTGTTCCTGTGTTAAATTTAATCTGATCTAAGAGATAAGTGATTCTTTCACCGATACAACCACACATACAGGGCTATATCTGGTGAGGCGTCAAAGTTCCCTCATTTTCTCTAGATAATCGGTTCACAGATAGTGGTAAGTTTGTCAGCTTTACGCGCCGGCTGCTCTTTATCCCCAGGAAGATTCCTGGTACTCATTTCTGTTAGGGGCTGAGTCAACTCCAGAGCCATGGTGAGTCTGGAAGGATTAGGTAAATTAAAAAATAAAAAGGCATCATCGCGACTCGAACCCGCGACCTTCCGGCTTGTAGCATAGTGCCTCAACCAACTACGCTACAGCTCGTTCTGAAATCCTGGCGAAAAATTATTTCTTGAATTAAGTCGGTACTTCTGTGAGCCAGACTCTGCTCTCAAAACGATTCCTTCAACACTCCACCTTCACACATTAATAGTGAAGTAAGTGACCATATTTCTTTAATGCCGCTGTCAATATTGCTGTTAGAAAGTCTAGACAAAAGTGAAAACACATCCAGTTATCGTCTCTGTTTATGACAAGCCCTTAAAATTCTTCGGTTCGTAGGGACGTGCGTGAGTTCTCGGTTGGATTTCTGAGTTACGTCGGAAACACATTCTTTCGTAAGCAGTGTCAAAATGTGATGATTTTATGATGATTCTCCCATACACTAAAAAGAGTATGTTTAGTGGATTTGAAGTTCTCACTACTATCACTCTGAAGCCTGCTAAATTCTGGACTGTGACTCCTTGTATTCTGGTATAATTTTGCCTTCGTCAGGTTACGGCCAAGATGACAGTACCCAACAGTGTTTTTAAATTTCAGTATATTCATTTCGGGGTGATAAAATTCAGGCGGAGGAATTGGTGTAAATTGAAAGACAATATTACATTAGATTTGAAAGAAATTGGATATGAGAATGTGAACTGGATCCATCTGACTTGTGCTGCCATGCAGTGACAGGCACTTGTGAGCATGGTGATGGATCTTCGCAGTAGGTGAAACGGAAGAGAATATCATGTCAACCTGTCAATAATTATCCTCTTCTGTGTAGTCATATAATTCTACAATTCATGAAGTAGATAAATAACCCAGAGAACACCTGGTTCCCGGTTACAGATACACAGCACTCCGTACCGGAACTACGAAGAGAAAGGAAGTACTTATCATATGACGAGGTGGCCGAGTGGTTAAGGCGTTGGACTGCTAATCCAATGTGCTCTGCACGCGTGGGTTCGAGTCCCATCCTCGTCGTGAATAATTTTGGTTATGTTAGAATAAGGTCCAATGGTTGGTTATTTTGAACATAATAACCAGTTTTCGACATCTTAATTTCTTGACTAAATGTGCATGTATCTGATTCAGAATAATGTCTGTGTGCAATGCATTGAAGTAATTACGCTAATTCTTTTATTTTCTTTTGACAAATTATGTTTCACTGTTATGCAGTATAAAAGTATTCTATCCGTGGCAAGTTCAGGAAGTTTGTGATTAAGTAAAGTGGTCCATTGATCCTTCTCCTAAATGTGGAGAGAAGTGCGAGAAGTTAGCAATATATTGAGACCGATAAATAATTAGCATGATAACAATTAGGAAAAACAAAATGGAAGCCGTCCATTTTAACCTAAATATCAGAAAGATCTGCTAGTACTATATCCAGAATAATCTTATTATAAACAACAAAATTCTACTGATGATGTCAAAGAAAACCTGTAGCGTTACGAATAAAATGATGCAGTATTTTGAGCTATCGTTGGGGAAGCCATGTAGCCATTAATAACTATGCTCATCGAAAACAATGAAGGAAACCAAACAGAAACTGATCTTTTTTAACGTAATCAGTACTGATCTGTTTAGCCTTATATTGCGTTAGCAGTAGGACTCTTTCAGTTGATCTAGCATTATGCCAAAAGCAGGAATGTTCTTCCTAGCCTTGCATTATGCCAAAAGCAGCAATGATCAGATTTCCTTCCGTTATGTCAGTAGCAGTAGCTCCCGCTTTCATTGGCTTGATATGTGCGCTGGAAGTAAAAATCTTAACTGGATAATAATGGAACAATAATAATTCAGTTATCTTCCGTTCGGTTCCTTATTTATTTACGTGTTAACTCAACAGGCCAAAAGCTAATAATAATAATGATAATATTAGCAATAAAAAAGAAGAGGAAGAAGAAAAACGAAGAAGAAGAAATGGAGGATCCCTGTAAATTATGCTACTGATTATTCCAACAGAAAGCTGAGACTCTTATAGTTGCAACATTGTTCACTAACTAATTCATCCGTTCTACACAGTCGGCTACACAGGCTGGAAGGAACGTTTCCCACCTGTTGGGGTCATTCATCTCTCTGACGTCATACAGCACTGGAGATGAGTTGTTCGAAGCACCTTGTTGGAGCCCGTCGTCAGCAAGTGGATATTGTATCATTATTTATTGATTTATTTGTGTTTTTTAATTTATAATCATCTTATATTTTTATAGTAGAAATGTAGTTAGATAAGTAAAGTAAAAAAAAAAAAAAGAAAGTAAAGCTATCCCTGTAACAAGCCGTGAAGGCCCATAGGGTTGTGAGACGTTGAGGGTCCCACATTATCTAGACCAGCGATGGCCAACTGGCGGCCCGCGGGCCGNATGGCGGTAAGATTGTCAGCCTTACGCGCCGGTCTACTTTATTCACCAAGAAAATTATTTAATTAAATCATGGTACCCATTTCTGTTAGAGGCTGAGTCGACCCCAGGGCAATAGTGCGGCTGGAAGTCCCTCATCGGGACTTGAACCCGCGACCTTCTGGCTTGTAGCAGTGCCTCAACCGACTACGCTACCGCGTGCCCCCCAGTTAAATGAGTATCCGTCTGAAAATATCATTAAAGCATATACTGAAACCAGATTATTTGTCCATGTGCTGAATATTTGCAAATCATTTATTTTCAGCATTTCCAGATACTAAATTAAGTGAAATAAAATGGTTGCTATATTCTTATATACGTACGAAAGTTGATATTCTGTTAACAAAAATATCCAGATACGTCATTATGTCGTGGAGAAACATAGGCATTCCTACGTGACCAGTGTCTGTAAGTTCTGCATTTGGTGACTGAAATGAGGTATTAGAGCTTTTCAGCAAATGTCGTTTGCTTGTTTCTGAACGTGGTTCAAGTCTTAAATGACTTAAATAATTCTGAATTCAATCGACTTTTTGAAGTGTCTTGAAGAAGTTACTGATTAACAAAATGGCCGAAAGAATTCTGGCTTCATATTAATTATTCATAACTGTGGAAGTAGTTACCGATTAATACATTAGATTTAGAAATTGTGACTTCATGTCAGCTACTCAAAATTTTGAAGCAATTTTGAATAATTACATGACTTCAAGAAATTTGAAATCAATTCAGGCTTCAAGCCTTTTTTTTCTAAGAGTAATTAGCTAACATAACTTCCGTCGGGAACATAAATTTACTCAGGTCGCCTAATATTTTGCCCAGAAATTAGTTACTCTGTTCATAAAATGTTATTCTTGGATCCTAACCGGAGCCTGATGTATCCAATATACACCATTAGACTCTATTTTGATGAGATCTTGTTAATAGTGTTCTCCCGTATAGGTCATGTGCCTGTCATGTGATCTCTGTGATTCCACTCTTCCAATCAGAATCCTGTGCGCAGTTCTTATCTCTCCTAAGTCATATGAACGCCCCGCTCACCTCTCGGTGTTTATTAGTATAATTATGAAATAAGGGGTTAAAATTATATGGCTTATTGCCAATTATTTTACTCTTCTTCTTCTATTCCCTTTCTTCGCACTTGGAGCATAGGGCAACCGTGAAACGCTCCGTTTCACTTAGTTTCTTAACTCTAAGACAGTCCGTAGGACTCCTTGGATGGGGGATCAGCCCATACGATCCCAGTGTTCGAACCGGCGAAGACATTTGCATCTTATGAGGGGATACTAATTAATAAATAAGAAACAGTCAATAAATGGCATATTTTACCTTTTTAAATCTCTTTATTCGCATATTTTGTACAGTTACACCCGCGTGTGATTGTGTACAATTTTCATTTGCTTTGTGAAAATCGCCTTAATATAAAAGAAAGTTGACCTTCCCCGGGTTTGTTGTGTCCCTTTAACCTGAATTTGAAAAACAAGCGAGAGTGAAGTATGCCCAATTGAATGGCTTTTAGAGACCTGTTATCTAAGAATGTGACGTATAATTTCTAATGTTTTGAAACTTTGTTGATGTATTAAACTCACACATCACTCGGCAGCAATGAAGCCAAGTACTCATTGCTAACCTCAGGCATTTGTTCCCCTTCTCTAAACAAAACAAGTGTTCACACTTCACATCTTAGCTTGCCTTAGGCTTCTTTGGTCGTCAGAACCCTAAAGTTATGCTTACTCGAGTTGTTTGGGGTAATAGTTTCTTTTCTTTTTCATATTATCCACACCCGCTCTGGGGCCCACCCAACCTCCTATCCAGTGGGTATTGGGTGCTCTTTCTGATGGACTAGAAACACTAGGGCGTGTAGATGACCACTCACTTCCATCTATTGCCGAGGTCAAGAAATGTGGAGCTATACCTCCACTCACCCATATGCATTCATGGCTTGGTGCTTATTTACATTACATTATTTATTATACTGCAATTGGGTTTTAGCCCGATGGCAGTAGTACACAATAGGACACAACAGACAAGTAACACACATTACACTAAGTGACAACACGTTCAAACAAAACACAATACACAAAACACAACAATAAGGACATCCTACCACAGTGAATACAAACCAAATACGATTAACAACTACAACAATTACAGAGAAATACAAACAACTGTAACAAATACAACAACGTAATTATGTAATTAAGCCCAGGAACAGCTTTTTTTTTCCTTGGAACTACAGCCCCAGTGGGCTTAGGCCTACCTCCATGAACTTCTCCGTTCACTTCGGTTTTTCTAGATCTTACACAATCGGTAGGACTCCTTGGGCGGGAAATCAGCTCGTCGCAAGGCCTCTACCTGTACACAAACACAGAAAAACATACACACACAAACTGAACATCCACACCTTCAGTGGGATTCGAACCTACGGTCCCGGTTTCCAAGCGAGCGAAGACAGTACATGCCTTAGACCGCTCGGCTACCGTAACCGGCCAGGAAGGGCTTTACCTTAATGAAAAGAACTCCAGTTTGTAGGAGTTGAGGATTTTCATTACCACAGCGTAGGTTATGAAAATTCTAATGTCCTGGGCTATGACACCGTGTAAATAGACTACCAAAATTTATATTGCGAAAGTTAGGACTCTTCAGATGTTCCGCTACTAGCCTTCAAAGCCATGACGTTGACAATAAGTCGTAACGTAATATTGATGTGGGGACATAGCAGCAATATTCAGAGCGGCGTCTTGAGGTTTCACTTAATAAATATAACCTACAGGAAAAGGTAATATTTTCCCTGTACTTAAACTAATTAAGCACTACGCCATGAAGATGTTAGAGGCAATGGATATATAGATCCAGTTATTCGTGATCTCGGCACTAGTTGGAGATGATTGGCTAACTTCACGCTTCGGCCGCTTTACCTCCGAGGAAAGAGTCCCCTGTACCTATTGTCTAGGAGGCTGCGTAGCCCCAGATCCGGTCTGGACGAAGTGGAAGGAGGAATTTACTCTGATAATTCTGAAAACGCTGAATTATTATCGAGTTATGGGATGGACAAATTGTGGTTTTCTTCAACTTTTTAATGACGCAGTATCTTGTGTTCTTATACCCGTAATTTCTTTTTCTCGAATTCTGCGCGTCATACATATATAATGGCGTGAATTTTGATGACACTTTCATGACTGACCGGTTCTCATTCCTTAAAAGATAAATCGACCAGCATTTTTCTAGCAGGAATTTGCTTTTCAATACGAAAGCACAAGACGGGATACCAACATTCCTATGACGATACACCCACAATTAATTCTTAAAACTTGAAGGCAATGTCCCATATCTCGCTTAGGGAAAATGGAAACAGAAGGGAAACCCTATGTCCTACTTCAGGCTGATTCCCTTCTTGACTTAATCTTCGACCCTGAAAATGGAGGCGACATGTTCCTCTGAATTGTCGGGTGACTTCCAATGGATTATGCGGCATTATATTTCAGAAGATATAGTTCTTCCTAAGTCCTCATAGCTTGACTCTGTTTAGAATCTGAATGGGTCTTTGTGCCCGGCCCTTTGCGCGTCTGGTGATATGATACAAAGGGAAGGATTTGCGCAGCTGCATTCTGTATGTCACGTGCTACAGGACCTCATGTCCCACTTACTCGGCGTGACCCCTCGCGTGTCGGTGCTCGAACCGTTGCCACGGGACAAGTTTTCACCAACCGAACTACTGCAACCCATTCTCTGTATGACGAGCTTAAATCACGACTCAGGTTTCCAAATCCTAAATTTATAAATAGAATATTAAGGTGTTCTAAATTGTAAGATTTTAGAAGTACCCACGGCTTCATGTGCCATGTGAGAATATTCAAATTCTGAAGCCATAATTTATGTTTAATTGTAGGCTCATTTGTCTCTTTCATATTCTGAAAAGTAAGGATAATTTACTCGTATTTATTTATATAGCAGACTTCAGATACGGGCGATATACTCGTACATTCTGTAACATAGTACGTGAAGCTGAAACCAGTAGTCGCTCAGCTGGTCAGGAAATTCTTCCAAGTTGCCGAACTCGAAAATTCATTAGTGTAATCGCATGGACCCATCATCCATCCAGTTCTAACAACCTAAACCTAAGCTTCAAAATACAGTATAATATTATTCTAACATCTGGAACCAGACCTTCCAAGGAGCATCTTTTATTCAGGGTTTTCAACCAAATTTGTGTATTTCTCATCTCACCTATGTAATCTACATCTTATGTATTTACATATGTGTTCCCCACAATATCCATAACGCAGAAACGAACCGATGAAACCAGGTTTTGGCTTATTTTAGGCTTCCTCTTATACAATTTTGACTGTGTGATAGCATCCGCAAATTGCTAGACTTCAATTTAAATCGTCGGGTAGTCATGGAAGGAAATTTAAATAAATATTTTTCTTAAGAAATAGACATTACTTCATGTCATTAGAAATTTGGTAAAAATCGTATAGGTAAAAATTTGTCTGATGAGTTTCCTATCCCAAATGTTCTAAAAGAAGCAGTTGCTTTATCGCCACTGCTTTTCAACTTCGCGTTAGAATATGCCATTAGGAAGGTCTAGGAAAACCAAGTGGGATAGAAATTAAATGGAACATATCAGCTGTCTATGCTGATGATGTGAATCTACTTGGTGATAGTACAGCTACCATAAAGAAAAACACATAAACTTTAATTGATGCAAGTAAAGAGGTTGGACTAGAAATAAACACAGAGAAAACTAAGTACGTGTTACTATCTCGTCACCAAAATGCAGGGCAAAATCATGAAATAAAGATAGGAAACAGATGTTTTGAAAATGTTCACAGTTCAGATATTGGGAACGATTATAAAAATGAAAACCTGATTCAGGAGGAAATTAAGAGGATAATGAATTTTGGTAATGCTTGCTACCATTCAGTCCAGAACCGTTTGTCTTCTCGTCTTCTGTCCAAAAACATAAAAATCAGAATATACAAAACTATAATTTTGCCTGTGGTTCTGTATGGGTGTGAAACTTTATCTCTGGCATTAAGGGAGGAACATGGACTGAGGGTGTTTCAGAACAGGGTGCTGAGGAGCATATTTGGACCGAAGAGTGGTGAAGTGACAGGAGGTTGGAGAAAACTGCATAATGAAGAGCTTCATAACTTGTACTCTTCTCCAAGTACAATTACAATGATCAAGTCAAGGAGGATTGAATTAGCAAGGCATGTAGCACGAATGGGAGAGAAGATGAATGCATATAGGACATTGGTGGGAAAGCCAGAAGAAAAGAGACAACTGGCAAGACCAGGACGTAGGTTGGTGAATGATATTAAAACGGATCTTAGAGAAGTAGAATGGGGTGTATGGACTGGATTGATCTGGCTCAGAAAAGGGACCAGTGGAGGGCTCTTTTGAACACGGTAATGAAACTTCGGTTTCCATAAACTGTTGGGAAGTTCTCGAGTAGCTTCGTGACTGGCGTGTTTTAAAGAAGTGCTCAGCGCAATGAAGTTAGTTCAAGATAAGATTAATTTCTGATTAAGACCTATATGTCACGTAGTGGTTAGGTGTACTTCATAAAGATTAATGTCTTCTGAAATGTGATGCCGTGTAGTTTTGTAGATGAGTACCAACATTAGGGAGGAACCTGTTTTCCTGATCCTCAGAGTGGATTAGATTTCAGGGTAAAATGGAGAAATGTATTAGGAGTTATCACGTGTTAAAAGTAAGCACTTCAAACAGGGAATGTGTGTTGCATTTTATAGAGACAGAAATTGTTTACTGCGGCGAATCGGTTGAGTGATCATACATCACTTTCACCAGTACGGTTCCCTTGGGCAGCGACATGTGGTTGTAATGCTAGGCTCGCTTTCAGCAGCATTGCGCATGTTTCAGTACTGTCACAGGCGTTATACTGCTTACTGCACAATAGAACCCATTTTCCTGCTTCCCGTTCTCTCACATCGAAGTCGTCTTGCTCATAAGAGGATGTAGGACTGGTATTCCCCCTTTTCGTAGAGCACCGTGGCTTTAGTCCGAAAGCGAACTATACCGATCGAGAGACCGCCGCTTGTCGGCAAAGTCAGTGCCAACTTTAGAGGATAGAGGGTGTCGCGTGGTCAGCGCAACGAATCCCCACGGCCGTTAATTTCGTTTTTTTCTAGGCCGAAGCCTCTACTTTCACACCGCACCCCAAGAGTAACAAATCCATCTATCCTCCACTGTGTCTCTGTCCAGCCACCCCGTCACCTGTCTGTCCATCAGCCTTTCCATCTACTCATTCAGATATGATCGTTGAAACTTTCTTGTGGGGGTCCTTACTAAATGGAAAAAAGGATTCTCTCTAAATTGTTGTTCAGAGATTTAGAGTAACAAGTGGTGTATAATTAATTCTTTTCGTGTAATCGAGATTAAATTAGGTTTCTTCTTAGAAAATGCAACTAGAAATATGACGAAATTCCTTGATTGGCTATCACTTTATATAGAAGCCTAAACAAACTTCGACTCACCACCTCGTCATCATCATACAAGTTATCATGAACGATGCATGATTAGGTTGAATTATCTCTCTCCAAATCCGCTAGGTGTATATAGTCCATCAATTTATCCTTCCGAAATCTATCACTTCGTGTAGTGGGATTCCTTTTCCTTGAACCGCATATGTTTCACAGCAAAATATCTCGTTGGCCTTCAGTGTTACTGCTATCATCTGAAACGTTAAATTTCTCTCTATTATAATTATATCGCTAGGGATATGTAGACTATTTTTTTCCCTTTAGCGCTACAGCCCCAATTTGGGCCTTGGCCTAACTCCATGAAACTCTCCGTTTCACTTCAGCTTACTAGTTCTTAGACATTCGGTAGGACTCCTTGAGTGGGTGATCAGCTCGTCGCAAGGCCTCTCCTTGTATAAAAATACACACACACAAACACACAACATCCATGCCCTGAGTGGGATTCGAACCCATGATCCCGGCTTCCGAGCGAGCGAAGACAGTGCATGACTTAGACCGCTCGGCTACCGTTCCCGGTGATATGTAAGGTTAACAGACCGAAAAAAAAAATGTGAATAAGAAAGTCAACATGTTTATAGAACGTACCGTTTAGCGGCGAAAATTTAATGAATAGCGTTGATCAGCACTAGTGTCGAATTTCCCAGCCAGGTCTGTAAAATGCTTAATTGGCAGAGCACCAATCTAGCAGGAGTACACTGTCACGCTCGTGTGCGCAGGATAGATTGGTTCATTTAGAAACAGGTCAGTTTTCTCCTTTGTTTAGATCCGAGGTGTTGACCTTGACACACAGGTGCACTGAGATCCGTGTGAACATATCTTTTGCTTATTATTATTGAAAGCGGAATACCGGCTTGTGCCAGTCATGGCCCGTGATACTGACCACAGGCCCCTTCGAGCCGTGAGTCAGAGCCGCGGCAAGAGCAGCGGAAATCCGTGTAACTACGCCTCCAGTAACCCAGAGTACATAGCGTCAAGCGACTGAATGATACTGAATAATTAATTGGAAATATAAACGAATGTTGTGGCTTATTTTAAGTTTATGTCCCGGCATTTGTTTGTAAGGTTTGAAGAAAACCACGATAAATTTGAGAATGGATAACCGATTTCTGAACTGCGATTCGAGCCGACTTCCTCCCGAATGTAAATAAAAGGCGTTACTGCTTGAGTCAGTAGGAGCCGGGATAGCTCAGTCGGTATAGAGACTGGTTGTGGGCTGTACGACAGAGGGATCGGAGTTCGAGTCCCGGAAGGTTCAAGAATATTCTCTTCTTTACATCGTTCAGACCGGCTCTGGGGCCCACGCAGCCACTTATCAAATCGATACAAGGGGCCCCTTCTCCGGGGATAAAACGGCAGAGGCGTGAAGCTGACAACTCACCTCCAGCTAGTGCCGAGGTCAAGAAAATATGGATCCATACATCCACTATCCCATATGTCTTCATGGAATTGTGCTTAGTTGGTTAAGCACGAGGACAACTTTACTCACTTTTACTGCTTGACCCTGTTTGCTACGTGCAAGACAAAGAAGACACGTAATACTAATATGAATATGTGATTATGTATGCCTGTTTGCTCAACCGAAAACTTGCAGCTCTGTCGTACGTAGGTTAAGTAGTCAAAGAATACTTATTAAAATGTGAGAAAACATCTGGGAGGAAATCGAACTTCACGTGCAATCTTGTCTCAGAATTCACCTCGAGGGATTCGAGAAAACCGTAATAAACCTAAAAAAAAAAAGGAATATAATATATCGAGCAAAATATATTACGTAAATATTAATGAAAATGTCTAGGAACCGACTCTGATATTAGCGGTGAGACGATTATATAGTTCGAGAAGAAGGAAAAAGTACAAGTACCTCGATTCTGAATAACGAATTCCGAAATACAAGGGAAAATTTCTGCTGTTCAATGTGACGTCACTCCTCTCCGATTCGTGCGTTTTCTCATTCTTTTGCTGGAAGATGTTAATTAATAAAATCTTACACTTTACAATTCACTCTTCAAAATTCTCATAGAATTAAAATGACAGCCCACACGCACGTGTGTCGAAGGTGAAAGGATATTCCCAAAGGTTTCATGCAATTTTTTGCGTAAGAATTTATTTAATCCTGTCTTCCCAAGTACCATGTACGTACATGACTTGCAGAAATTGCCACATAAATCACATGGGACTCAGAACAAACCACGGCACGCAGCGACACAGTCAGAGGAAGCAACTTGCAGGTGTTGTGTGGTAGCCTCATAATTTTTAGATTTTGTCATATTTCATATGAGTGATCAGATCAGGGAAAATGGGATTTATTGAGGAATAATTCATTCATAAGGAAGACGAGAAATATATAAAATATTGTGACCCGCGGCCTAAAAGCCAGAGCGCGGGGGTCGGAGCTAGGCGTCCATTGCCAGCCAACGGCTGGGCGAATGTATTCCTCGAGATTAGAAGAATATGCGCCCATTGTTAGGCAACGATTCTAGTTACTCTGGTTCACAGCGGTCTCCGTAGTCTGGGGGTAACGTTCCCACGCGGGTTCAAACCCGGCGGAGGTCGTAGAATTTTTAAGGGCCGAAAAATTCAGGGAACAAGTCCTCCGGGAGGGACTTAAGCCGTGTGTCCCGTGTCGTACATTTACGGCACGTAAAAGAACCTCATGTCTCTAGGAGACCTCTGAACTAAATTAACGGCCCTTTCCCGCCCAAGTAGTCTCCAATGCCTCGGGTGGATGGGGGAAGCATCAAGGTACCGGGGCCGACCTCGTTGGCTCTGCGGGGGCTGATGGCACGCACCGTTACCGGTAGGGTATGGCGACAGTAGAAATTAAAAGGGGGACGCACAGTGGACCAATAACTGGTCTAAGTGCATGGGGAAACCCACCCCCTCTCATAATACATACATACATAATACTATGGTTCACTATTTCACTGTTGAAAGCTGATAATCACAGCAACGAAGCGTAGGCTGCACAGTAACGACTTTTGAAGCCGACTGTTACCGAGGATATGAAAGGCAGAACTCTTTAAGAAGGTGATTCCTATCCAAGCCGCCTAGCAGGGACAGAAGGAGGGCAATTGATTTGAGAAGTTCAAGCCCGTGTGGAGGCGGGGTCGAATACCTCCACCGTGACCCTGCGAGTCGTAGGAGGCGGTAAAAAGGGAAGTCTCAAATGTGAGACAATAAAATATGGTCACGAGTCACAAGGGACTCGGACCCGAGAAAGACTGCGCTGGCAAGGACCAGCAGCATATACAAAAGACAGACCCCGTCCTTTCGTCAGAGATGGTGCACCACAAAAACAAGATGGTATCTGTCAAAGTGTAATAAATATCTGGTAATGAGCCCCAGATGGTACTCGACACCAAGACTTACTGACTGACTGACCGTCAGTCGCGATGTGACTTTGACTTGAGAAGTTCAGAAGTGAAGTCCGATTAAGAACAAGAACACGAGAGAACACAGAAAATGTGTGAACTGTTATAACCGAGTGTGACTGTACTAGTGACGCCAAATAAACCCAAACATCAAATCTAGAATCCACAATTATTAGTCGCCACACCCTGAACAGGTGGCAGTATTTTAGACAGAATCATGAAGGGTAGAAATAATCTAGGATACCTAAGCTTATTTGGCAAGGTACTATTTAAATTTATTTTAAAGAACTATATCAATTCGATAACAAACTATAATTTTACTGTGGTTCTGTATGGATGTGAAACTTTCTCTTTGACATTAAGGGACGAACATGGACTGAGGGTGTTTGAGAACAGGGTGTTGAAGAAAATATTTCGACCTAAGAGAGATGAAGTGACAAGAGGCTGGAGAAAACAGCATATATATATATATATATATATACTAGAAATGTTGTTATCCTTATATTGTAGCATATGGGAGAAACATGCTTTCGTATTTAGAGGCCCATTTACTGTGTTCATATCTTCTTAACAGAAATGTTTGTATTTGAGACATGCATTTTGGTATTTTAAAAGACTGTCTACCAGGAAGCCTAATTACGCACAATCATAGTTAAGAATTTAATATTATGTACATTAAACACGTCAAGTGCTTTTAAAAACTGGAGCCGTTCATTTTAGTAGTAAATATACTAAGAATAATTTAATTATCCTTACTATACTATTGTATTATACTAAGGATAAATGAATTATATTTAGGAGGCATCTGTTTGATCCTGAGCCGCGTACTACAATTCTGTGTGGTTTTCTTTTGTGTCTTCCTGCCTTTTCATTCCAGTGACAAGGTGGCACGGTACTCTGGGATCACGGCCAATTCCTGACGGTTGCTTTTTCATTTCTTTTGATATCATCAGTCCATTACCTGATCGAATGCTATCATAAAGTGATCTTACAGTTATTTTAGCGAATGCCGCACCTGAATGACATGTAAACATCAAACAAGAATGTTACAGAGAACATTAAGAACAAAAGGAATGTCTTTATAAAATTGCATTTATTCATGTAGCAAAGAAATTAGAGTATAATATACAGATATAAATATGTAAACACGACATATCTAACGTAACGAGATAAATAAACAAATAAATAAATGTAGGTTTATCATTCCAAATTTAACTCAAAATTAAATGAAGTTAGGATAATTGAAAGTATATGAAGCGAAAGTATGTAAAATATAATAAATTCTCCTGTGATTATCGGGGAAAATTGCATAAGAATTACTGAACGAACATGTACGAAATGAATATTGAAATTTCAAGCGATGGGAAAGTTGGCATTGAGTCCAGTGTTCCGAGTCGTTAAACTAGTTCAGATATCAGCCATAGTAACCGAAAGCGCCACCACTTGAAAGGCCACCGTAGCTCTGACCATAAGGTGCTGCCGCCAAGGGACCGGGATGGGAAGCATGTCCGACCTGCAACAAGAAAGCGATTGATGGAAAACAGGCATTCTTCACAGCGCTGCATGTATTCCATGAACTTTGAATATTCTATTCTGAAATGTGCTAAATCATCTGCAAGGGCTGAGCTTTATATCCCTTACCCGCCTCTTACACGAAGCATCTTTGGGGCTTATGACTAACCCTTTTCTTAGCTCAGAAGGTTACCAGCCGGTTGCAAAATGCCCTGCCTTGGAGGACAGGGGTGTTTTATTCACGGTTTCCTGCCCTTAGACAGGTTGCTTGTCTTGGCTAAAGAGCCCTGCCCAGTCGCCACATAACCCTGAGAAGGGGCCCTTTCCAGATGCCACCTGCCGACTATTCATAAATATAATTAGCAAAGTAACTCAATCTTGAGACCGCGCCATAGCTCAAGCGATTAGTCGCTGGATTCCCAACGCGGCGGCCCGGGTTAGATCCCGGGGTCTGGTCAAGTGGGATTTGTGGTGGACGAAGTTGCGCTGGGGCTGGTTTTCTCCGAGTACTTCGGCTTTTCCTGCCAATCTTCATTCAACCAAATTCTCCATCACCATAATCACCCGGAGCAGGCTACAATAGGCCAATCAGTGGCCGCCGTGCCGAGTGGACCCAATTGGACTCCTCCCCCCACAAAGCGAACTCAATCTTGTAGAGTCTTCGGTCAAGAAAACCCTAAACTTTTATGAAACCCGAATGTTTTCTACTGTTTTCACAAAATTCAATTACTTATCCTTATTCTGATCCAGATTAATAAATTACACATCCTTGTATGATCTGTCTTCCTATTTACAGTTAGTACTTACATAGATGTTTTCTGACCAATAATCTGTACGCCTTTTTAATTTCTCCCCAGGTATGCATGCCACATATCATGGTCTCCTGATGGGTTTGATCACGCAAATAGAATTAGGTGACGGGTGCGAACAGCGAAGCTCGTCGTTACGAAGTTTTCCCCGACTTCTGACTCTTTTCCTTCCTCTTAACTGGTTCTTTGTCGCGTGGTCAGCGCAGCGAATCCCCACGGCAGTACAGCTCTGTTCTATTGAACGGATCTTCTATTTCCTTGAAATAGCTCCTTAATTATCCTCACGAGGCTGAATGAACCCCGTTCCAGACCCACTATTTCTCAGAAAATCTGGTAGCGCCGGGAATCGAACCCGAGCTTAACTGGTTATGTAGCAACTGAGTTGAAATAGTTGATCTGTGTGTACACTGCTCTATTGCTGCTGGTACGGTAGAGCATTGCTACGTATTGTACACCGCCTCTATATCTGCATGTCATTAAGATCACTCTGCGCTTAGTCTAAGAAATAAAGTCGACCTTATACGCTATTATGAATTACTTTATGCAATTTACTGATATCACAATTCCAACTTATTTCAAAACACTGCTCTACTAGTAAGTAAGTAAAGGTATCCCTGTAACAGGCCGTGGAGGCCCATAGAGTTGTGGGATGTTGAGGTTCCCACATTTTCTAGACAATCAGCTCACAGATGGCGGCAAGGTTGTCAGCCTTACGCACCGGCCGCCCTTTACCCCCAAGAATATTCAAAGAACATTCCTGGTACTCATGTCTGTTAGAGGCTGAGTCGACCCCAGGGCCATAGTGCGGCTGGAAGGATTAGGTCAATTGAAAAAAATCCAATGACCTCATCGGGATTCGATCCCGCGACCTTCCGGCTTGTAGCATAGTGCCTCAACCACCTACGCTACCGCGTGCCCCTCACTCCTCTACTTGGGTAGAAAAATACTAGAAGTATTTTTTATTTTCACATAGATTCATATTTTCACTTGAGCCTTTGTGGCTATTGATTTATCCAGAAAGTTACTGTATCTTGTCATTTACGCCTGACTAATGACAGGAAAGGAAGGCATAGAATCACTGATCTGAATCATTAGACATAATAGCTGCATTATCCAATAGCCACGCTAAGGCAGAGACAGGATACAAAAATAATAGGAGCTTTGTCGATCACCGTGGTAACAAGGGGCTCTTTGTAGGATACAGAGCAATCCATTTTGAAGATAACGATCATGACGCAGTGAACACGTATTTGGGGCTTGAGAGCTGTGTTGCTTCCCTTCTCCAGGAAATGTACAGTCAGAATGGTTATCCAACCATTGTTACGTGTGTTGTAATGATAATAATAATTGGAAATTACATTCACTCACAGAACAGGGTGTTGAGACTATTCGGACCCAAGGGATTGCAGTGATAGAAGGTTCAAGAGAACTACGTAATGAAGAGCTTCATCACTTGTACGCTTCGCGAAATATAATCAGAAGGAACAAGTCAATGAGGATTCAAATGACAGGGAAGGTAGCGTGTATGGAAAAGAAGATGAATGCATGCAGGATTTAGTGGGAAAGCTAGAAAGAAGAAGACAATTACGAAGGTCCAGACACAGATGGGAAGATAATATTAAAATTGATTTTGAAGAAATAGGATGGGATAGTATAGACTGGATTCATCTGGCTCAGGATAGGGACTTCTTGAGAAATACACTAACGAAACTTTGGGCTGCATGAAATGTTGAGAATTTTAATAAGTGGCCGAGAGAGTAATGACTTTTCAGGGATTCAGCTCCAAGAAGCTAGATATATGTGCGAATGTTTCTAGTATGTGGCCAGTAGCAGTGCAGAATTTCGAAAGTAACGAGATTTATTACCTTAAATATTGTTCAATACCTGTGACTTATTTTTCTTTGTGTAGCATGCATTAACCTCATTTTATAAAGCACATTGGCTGCGGAAACTAACCTTCTTCACAATTGCGTTGAAGCCGTTGTGCTTGTCGGAGATATATTCCACTATCCTCACAGAGCCGTCAGGCTCCACGAGGCTATATGCTCCCTTAACGTTGTCACCATCTCGCGTTTCCCATTGGCTCTTGGAGTCGCCGGTGTGGGGGTCCTTTACTGCATAGTCATAAGCGTATTTAGGGTAAGCCTGTAGAAATGAGAAGTAATTGGCATTCAACAACAGCAATGACAAGTTTGAAGATAAAAGTAATCCCACAAATGCTAAGGTCTCAGAAAATTAGTCTGTCCTTAAAGTTGTTTCATTATATCATGAAATGTCAGGCCGTAAGGTATACAGGCCCTCATGCCACTTGCAGTTACATCCGGGATTAGTAAACTTAAGGTTGTGCTTAGTGCAGAGAAGCAAATTAGAAAATATTTTGTCTGTAACGCCCAACATAGAAGAAAATGAAACGTCCCACGTAGCCATATACGTACTCATGCTAAAAGAAGTGGTAAAGGGCTTTTAAATTCGCTTTGTTGACAATGCCAGAATACAGCGAATTTAAGAGCCGGAATAGCTGAACCAGTACAGTTGCTAGGACACGTGCTGAATGAACGGGGTTCAAATTCCTGTAGGCTTAATTTACATATCTCTTCTCGACAGTGTCCAGACCAGCTTAGGGACCAACCCAACCTCCTATTCGATAGCTCTTTCCCGGGGCGTAAAGCGGCTGAGGAGTGAAGCAGATTGCTCACAGAATACCTGGCGTTGTACCTCCACTTCTCCATACTTTTTGGGGTGTGCTGATTAATTAAGCATAGAAATATTCTTCTTCTCTTTCTTCTATTCCTGTTGCTTCCAATTGGAGCATAGGGCATAAGTGAAACGCTTCGTTTCACTTCAATTTCTTAATCTCACACAGTCGCCAGGAGACCTTGAACGGGGGATCAGCCCGTAGCAAGGCCGCTACATAACACAAACACAGAATAAACACAAAAAGACATCCATGCCTTGAGTGGGATTCGAACCCACGATCCCAGTTTTCGAACGGGCGAAGACATTTCATGCCTTAGACCGCGCGGACACTGTGATCGACTTCAGTTGGCTACACCATGCTATGTCCCAGAAGATATAACTCTTCAGCACCACAGCTGTGAGAATCTTAAATCAAATATAAATACTTTTGAAGCTAGTTTCCGTTTGTTTTTGTAATTGGCATCAGTAACTAATTGGCGATCTGAGATTCTCTTTGGGTCTTACTCACATAGTAGTCTACTGCATGATGTGAGGGGACTCCAAGGTACCCGGCATGCGTTGCTGCAAACAACAAGGTGGAGAAAAACGCAAACTGTAAAAAAAGGAAGCGAATTTCGTGTTAATATGGAGTACTTTAACTTCAGTAGATTAATCTTAATTCGCGGGTTATCTAGCAAGTTCTGAAAAACTGCAGAGTCCGTATGTTAGTGAAAAGTAAGTGAGTAATTTGTGGTTTTGCATTGAGAGGAATGGTACAGTACCTTTTCTCTGCAGACAGCAATACCCGTAAGAATAAACCAACATTCTCTGCAAGCAGCTAAATATACCTCGCGGTTTTGAAGCCTGATCTTCTTGGAGATATAGCTAATACAAAACTGGTCAATCAATATCGCTGGTTACTCTGACTACCGTAAAATATGAACATGTATTCATGTTTACTTAAGCACTATGTCATGAAGACGGGTGCTGGGTCGAAGTCGTAGCATCGCCCATTCTTAAACTCGACGCCAGATGAGGAAGAATTGCAAAATTCAAAATCTAACAGCTTCATGCAATAGAAATATCTCTATGGTACCCTCTGGAGAGGAGGCTAGTTGGATAAATATGTTAGCATAGACAAAAATATCTGCCTCTGCTGGGAATTGAACCCCAGTCTTCCAGCATATTACCTAGTCAATATACAGGCTAATAGTAAAGAGTTTATTGTCTATTATTTTTATGCTTCGTCGTCTTATATTTGTCATTCATTCTACATACCCAGCCAGTTACAATAGTCTTCTTTTCACTTCTTAGTTAGTGACTTTCTTAATTATTTGGTTTTTGATCCCACTCTCCTTAGAGAACCTGGTCCCCCTTTACGACAAATGTCCATTCTTCTCAATTATTCATCTTGCTTCTCCATCCCTTCTCATCCAGCTCTCATAAATCATTATTCTTATAAATTTTCCTTATTCGGTTCCCTAAAGTATCGATCTGACGTCGATTGTTAGCTTAGCGCCAAACGAAACCCCAGTGCCGAAGGGCCATGGGCTGTGTTACATCTGGGCTTTGTCCTTCGAACTTCCTATCCTGGGGCTGAGGAGGGGCTACCAGTTGCTTGCTCCCTCGCTAACATAACTCCGCAAGTGATCATGGCACCTAAACATCCCGACCGTGTTCTGGTTTCATCTGATTAGACATTCAGGAATGAATTCGACTCAGAGTCACTAAGAAGCTTAACTGAAGCAGTCCCATTGGCTTTGCGGTGCTCTGTTGCTGATTTGTGTCGTTTTAAATAACGGAATGTACAACTTACACAAAGGTTCTGCATAGTGGCTGCTTATCTGCTTGCGGACTGCCCGGTCACAATGAATATATGTAACTGACTGTTCTCTAGGACCCGAGCTTTATTTTTATACCGAAATCTCTTCTTGTTAGGGGAAAGTACTGATTTTGACACACTTTTTATTAAATATATCGATACCCCACGCTATCAAAATATTTGTTACTTAATGAATGTATCGTGGAATTCTTTCTTGTGTATAATCACGTATTGTGATGTGGGAGAAGGCAGCACGCTCCGTCCCGCAATCCACAGCGCTGTCCAAGCGAGGCGGCGGAATAGGGAAATTAAGGCACAGAACTTACTAAAGACACTTCCAATAAAAAAGGAAAGGAATGTAAGCCACTCAACGTAGTTCACGTTCGTGAATGAGCTGTGACGTAACATGTCAAAGTTATGTGAAATGTCGGGTATGCATTTTCTCTCTTCTTTCCGTAAAAAGTAAAAGTAACAACTTTTAGATTATCAAAGATATGGTTCGGAAATTGTGATTTTTATCTGCAATAAACTATTTTGAACGGTTTTATGTCAAAACTGCCTTTTTATTATGGTATACAGACACAGTCTCACGACATTTGTCGTTGAAAGGTGTCGTATAATTTTATTACTTATGTTTTTCATTTTAGACTGATTTGCGAGAGGCCCATGGCCAGTAGTTAGACTTTCTTAGCTGACTGATCACCCTTCTTAAATAAAGCACACAGGAAGGTAAGGCATGTTAATAAGATACCGCATTATACACGTATTTTATAAAATTTGTAAATTCGCGATTCCAGTATGGATATTGTTCGCTGTTCTCATTAACATTAATATATGTAGGACATTGGAAATTCATTTTTAAAACAAGCCACCCTTTGAAGGCAGTTTTGTAGAGACGAAACACAAAACACGAAGAAAAAAAGAATTATAGGAATATTGTAATGTGGATGTCCAGAGCGTTGCTAGGCAACGGACTGGTAAACACCCCGCGACCGATGCACACACGGCAACAATGAAGATGTATCTCAGTGGTGGAATGTTAATGGGCGTTGCTAAGCAACACCGCACCAATTAAGACATTGGATAGCAATCATTGACATGTTCTCTGTGTGGTCCTCCTTATGCAAATAGGTCTGGGTTTTCTGTGCGTCGTCCGTGCGGAGGCTATATAACGAGAATAACAGCGCCATGACATCATCTCATCCTATCTCTCTAAGATACATTTTAATATTGTCCACCCACCTATGTCTGGTCTTCATAGTGGTCTCTTTCCTTGTGTTTTTTTTTCACTAATATTCTACATGAATTCTTCTTCGCCCATTCGTGTTATATGCCCTGCCCATCTCATCCTCCTTGACTTGATCATTCTAATCATACTTGGAGAAGAGTACAAGTTATGAAGCTCCTCATTATGCAGTTTTCTCCAACATCCTGTCACTTCATATCTCTTCGGTCCAAATATTCCCTCAACACCCTGTTCTCAAACACCCTCAGTCTATGTTCCTCCCTTAATGTCAGAGACCAAGTTTAGAAGAGATGCATTCTTTTAGATATATAATAATAATATAATAACAAATTTCTGTTCTCTGATAAGAAGGATTCTTGGTCTTGAACACGTTTGTTCCTGATACAATAAATATAAATTTTTTGATTAGTTAAAATAAGAAGATATGTCATCAGAAGATTAGGAGCGGACAGCAAGATTATAAATATAAAGATACCTTGGAGGGTCCAATAGAAATTCCCTCTTTCGTTACTAGATTTATGGTAATACAGCATTTCGGCGCGCTGGTGTGAACACGATAATGAACCTTCTAGTTTCACAAGTGGCAGGGAATTCGACTATCAGCTTCTCATGAAGGACTCTGCTTAGATACAAATATTAAAGTAGTATTCAGTTCGCATGAGATTTAGGTTATCGAGGCGGTGATCACGAAACTTGCTGCTGTCTGGGTCACGTGCCATCTGATCAGGAAACTGCCAAGTCCGCAAAATCCACCAGATTTCACGCGGTCGCATATCAGAATGGAGCAGTTTTAAAGTTAACTTTAATTTAGCATATTAGGAAGCGCCATGCTTTGCACTTTACAATAAACAATAATGTCACGTGTAGGGTGGTACTATTCTTATCGACTTAGAAATTCATAATCATCTTCGCATCTAATTTAATGCTCCTTGAGTTGTGCGTTAGATATCCGCCAATCGATAATTCTGAAGCACTTTAAACATGTGAACTAACTAGCTAACTAATTTCATGGAACCGAGCCCTTCTTGAGAAGCCGCCAACCACGAAATTACTCAAGAACTTCCCCAACATTTTATGGAACCCGAAAAATTTATGACAGTGTTGAAATGAGCCCTCCACTGGTCCCTATCCTGAGCCGCATGAATCCTGTCCATACTACTCCATCCCATTTCTCTAAGATCCATTTTATTATTATCCATCCACCTACGTCTTGGTTTTCTTAATGATATCTTTCCTTCTGTCTTTGCCAGCAATATCCTATATGCATTCATCTCCTACTCCATTCGTGTTACATGCTCTACCTAACTCATTTTCCTTGACCTGGTCATTGTATTTATACTTGGTGAAGAGTACATGTTATGAGACTTCAGTCATATGAAGAAAGCAAAACGGGTGCGATTCCAGCATATTTTTTCCTTGGCACTACAGCCCAGTGGGCCTAGGCCTACCTCCATGAAATTCTCCGCTTCACTTCGGTTTACTAGACCTTACACACTTGGTACGACTCCTTGGGCGGGTGATCAGCTCGTCGCAAGGCCTCTATCTGTACACAAACACAGAACAACGCACACAAACATCCATGCCCTGAGTGGGATTCGAACCCACGATCCCGGTTTCCAAGCGCGCGAAGACAGTACATGCCTTAGAGCGCTCGGCTACCGTGACCGGCATTCCAGCATTTCATGATTCAAAATTTTGCTTTGTTCAGATGACTTCTCTTTGTGAGGAGTCTTCGGACGACATTAACTCAAAGAAAATTTTCATCGTTTAGCTAAGTACAATCAGCTAGATGTAGGTAATTGTTCTATGGCCTCCCTCGTTACAAAGGCAATACATTTTACATTTCAGGTACTGTTTTTTTCTCTTCGCAAAACGATTAATGCGGGACGCAGTCGCTTTTCATGGAGGCTGTAGCGAATTGTTTCAACTCGAAGCGCGACATATACAGAGAACAGCCAGCCACTAATTGACTGCGCAGTCTATTTCATTGCAACCGCACCGAACTTGCCATTGGGATCTGCTGCTTCGGAAGTGGTGCAACACTATTGCAACTGGAGGCCGGCCTTCATGCCCCGATGCCCAAACACTTTCACCCACACATTATTGAGTGATACTGAGCTCAGTGGCGGATCAAAGAGGCACTGCCATGAGTTTCGTGAAGTGGCCGATGTTAGATCAGCAAATCTAAGACTACAGATTGAGACATTATGCTTCAAGCTGGAAGGTCGCGGGTTCGAGAACCGATGAGGTGAATTTTTCAATTTAATTCCAGCCGCACTATGACCCTGAGGTCGACTCAGCCTCTAATAGAAATGAGTATCATGAAAATTCATGGGAGCAAACAGCGACAGGCGCGTAATGCTGACAACCTCACAGCCAACTGTTTAGAAAATGTGGGAGCCTCGACGTCTCACAACCCTATGGGTCTCCACGGCATGTTACAGTGATAGCTTTATCTGAAGACTACAAATTGAATGGCCATAAGCAGCAGTAAGCTGTATTTGAGACGTGTTACATGCATATTCTTGCCGGGTAAAAGCTTTTAGGCGTTTTTCGTCACTCTCTTCACTTTATCCAGCTTGTACAATAATTTTATCATTTTCTCAGAAATTTCACACCCCTCACCTTACACCTCACCCTGCGCTACGTCACTCTCGCAACTGAAACGATATCTTTAAGCAATTTTCGAGTCCATTTTTCTTCTCATGCTTTCGCAGTATATGTAGCGCTCCTCCGAACAGATTACTGTAAGGAAAGGCAGGCTTGTGGTATCATAATATCGATGCGTGTTCCCACACACAAATCACTTTCGAACCAATTGACAGCCTCTCGTGAAATCGATATGAAGATCATATGTTTATAGTACACCGGACTGTCAATAATTACATTAGCATGGCGACATACGAGTATAAACATCAGTTGTGAGTGCGATGTTAGCCCCCGATAAATATGCAGTTTTTGTTAATGTAATTTGTTTCTGTATGATCTAAGATAAAACATGGCTCACGCGCGACATTTATATTTCATTGACAGAGAAAATTGATGTATCGTTGGAATTAAATAAGCAAGATTTGTGGAGGTATCTCATAAACATGTTTACAAATTTTACATAAAACGGTTTGCATGCTAATAATTACTGTCATGTATCAGTTATTATGAATTCATGTGTGTCACTGCGAATCTGCAATATTGTGAATTAAGTCTGTCTGCAAAAGTGTAACATGAACCATGCATTTCATATTACGAGTAGTTCAGAGTTCCTGTAACTTCTAACAGCCTTCACCTTGGATGACGGAAATGCTGACTAAGACATCCGGTTGTAGAATTCGACCCAGATCGAATTATTGACATGGACGTTAACTCATTTAATTATAAAGACTCATTGAGACATGGGATTCAATTAAACTCAAATGTTTTTTTTTAAAACGAGAATAATTGTGTAGTTTCCTTGACAATCACTAGAGGACCTGACGAGCGTTTCTATGCATTGAATTCCACTCACACTTTTGCTTTATGTACGAACAACAATTTATGTATAAATTATTAAATCAAAGACGTCATGTAGAAGTATAACGCATAGTGTACTTGGCTTCATGAATGTAAAAAGAGGAAATGATAGAAGTTACATGATTTCTTGTTATCGTTTTAATGGATCTGAATATTCAGTCACAAAGTTACAATTTGAAGTGTCTGACTAACATGGATCATATTAGTTAATATTGTGAACGGAACAGTGAAGTTAAAATAGGCGTTCATTTTTGGGTAACGGCTCTGTAAACACATCACCGGGGCAAACAAATACGCAAGCAACAATCGTTGCTATACAATCGTGCTGTAAACACGCCTAGCCAACAATAGAGAGGTTGTGTTTTCTGCGTGGTCCGTGGAAAATGGTTATAAAAGAGAGTTAATTTGAAAATAATGGAGTCGACTTTTGAGACGCCAACATGCCGGGATATGAGCTTCAGTCTTCTGAACTGGCAGTTGCAGAATAAGGCAAGAAAGGATTTAGACTGTAACAAGAAGACATCATGTCTGACATTAATTGACAGTGTGACTGTTATAAGTCCGTTACCAGGATAGGCTAGTGAAGACTGTGAAAACAAATGGATGTATAACGGTGAACTGTAGAGCACGTAGATCAGCGGTAGCGATATAATTGCCTGCAGTCCCGAGTTGTGTGAATGATGTGTCAATAAATCCACTCACCCAAACTAAACCCCGTCTATATTTATTAATATCCATGACAGTACGGTAGCCAATAAATCACACGAAGATGATCACTTCGATTGAAACGTGTAATGGAATATAAATATTAACACGTTAATATTAGTTTTATTTACTCATAGACTGTTGTGTTCACACCACATTAGTAACTTAGCGATACACATCTTACGTACTTTCTCAGAGAATCTGTCAACAGTAACGCTTGTTTGTACAGAACTGCATTTCATCCCGTGAAATATTCGTTTTAGAGCTGTAAGATTGCAACCCGTATAATCCGTACCAGAATTCAGGAACAAAAGTCTCCACACAGTTTACTAATCTGTCAGTACACTAAGGGCTAGATGGTCTGTGTTCGATTCCCGGCAGAGCAGATACCATTGTCACCACCACCGCGTACAGACTGGTCCTGGAGTTCAAGCAGTCTGCTACTCATTGGACACAGGAAGGGGGTCTAGACATAAAGGTAACCAATCATCTTAAACTACTACTGCAGTTAGAAATACATGTTGATATATTTGCATTCCTCCACTTCTCTCTACGCATTCATATATTGTATAATCTGTAGGAGAAAGTGAGACAATTTGCCAATTACACACGAACAGTGCAGTGTGTATTGTGATGAAGGGTTATTTTTCCCTTTATTAACTACGTGACAGATTTTGTATTTCAAAATAATTCTATATAGGATAATTTGAGGCAATAGAGGTAAGTGCATGCAACAATGTGAAATGTAAATCAGATTTAGATAATATGTTATTACCAAATAATTTTGAAATGCTATAAGAATGTGCTTATATTAATTGGAGTTAAGTAGTTTTAGTTAAGGTTTCACGTTGCTTCATGTTCTGATTAAATTATTATTATCATGATGGAACTAAAATTGAACAAAAAAAATCTCGCAGGTTCGTTGGCAGCCAAATTTATGGAACACGAGTGCGTGAAATAGAGGCTACATATATCTGCCTAAACAAATTAAAAATGTTGCTTCAATTCTCATAAATTTTGTAGAGAGTTTCATCTGAATGCTATGCTGTAGAGACAAGAAGTATCTTTTCCACTGTAAACTGTTCAGGGTCACTGGCAGCCAGTTTTTCACATTCGTCAGTCTGTACGGATTAGGAACAATGATTCAATTCTCGGAATTTTATGGTTAATTTTAAGGAAAGTTCATATAACTTATAATGCCTCAGGATTTAGTGGTTGCTATCTCATTGCAGCGGACTGGGTTCAACACAGGGGAAATCCATGTTAGATTTATGATAGAAAAGTTGGTACTGGAGAAGAGGAGGCTATAGCTTCCGGATACCTTGGATTCCTCCTCAAAATTATAATTGCATTCGTGCTGTACCCTTACATATATAATTGAGGGGTGGGGGGTTAAAGTAAACCGCAGCACCAAGAGAATCAGTCCCATTACACCACGAGTATAAAATTGAAAGAGGCTCTAATTATAAAATGATTATTCTTCGCCTCAAATGGAACGTTCTGAAGCTTCTTCTGTCAAGTCTGCTCTACACGTGACACTTTCCCTTCAGACTAAGAAAAACTGGCAATATATTTTTCTGTTCAGAGGAATCTGTCACGTGTCTGAGATAGAAAACCCAATGTATATAGTTAAATGAAATGTGAACAGAATCATAAATCATATGAATACAATTACAAAGAATGAGGATTGTATGAAGAAAAAAGTCTTCTGGGATTTGGTACCGTGTATATGTGGTGTTAACCGTCGTTTCGGAGGAACGTATCGCCTCCATCTTCAGGGTAGAAGAAAAAATATAAGAAATCTGCAAGCGAGGAGACCGTGAGAACCGGTAAAAGCANTCATTGTTTTGTAATCAGTTGTGTATATTTGCCTATATTTTTAATATTTGTGATAGCGAAAATTATATATTTCATGAAACTTTTATTTCCGATAAAGTTACATTTTTGCTTCGATGCTTAGTTACATTTGCTGAGAAAGTTATTACGAAATTCAGTAACAGCATGGGCTATGCCTTACGTTGCGAGCCTTGACGTTGCAAAAGCTACATGTCAGCCGACGGGTGATGTTTATTAACCACATTTCATGACCACCAGCTTTAAGAAGATGCTTTCATAAACGTAATAACTGGTTACGGTAAGGTTGGTTTCTCATAGCACATGTTTATTAGCTGTAACTGAATGACTGGCAATGTAAATATTACTGCATGTTTTGAATGTTCTGCTATTCACAAAGAACTGTGTACTGATGCATGCGAAAATAAAACAACATTAAAATGAAAATCTGATCACCATTTGGTGAATATTTCTTCTTCTTTATTGGTTTTTCGATTTATAGCAGTAAATAGCATATAATTATTGGTTTTTTCGCGAATATGAATGGGAAACGATTTGAAAAATTTTGGTTGATTCGTATTTTAAGGTGCTCGTTACAGGGAACACATACGAGAAGAGACGTGTAAAAACTACGGAAAGTTTCAGTGGGGGTAGCCTGTGTCTGGGAGGAGATTTAAAAGTGAAGGGTCCTTAAAACGAAGAAGGGTTGCATCTATATACAGAGTGATTCTAAATTATTCTTGGGGTTTCAATTTATAGGTCACGGAAAGCCTGGCATTAATTTAGAATCACACTTGTATAATGACGTACATATGACCTTCCGGTTAATTGAAGTGCATTCATGTGACAATAAAAATTATAAATTAAGATTAATAGACCATAATAATACGAAATATATCTAATGTTATTTGTCACTGAAAAGTATTATATCTTACGATATGCTTAATATTTTATGAAAAAATTTTAAGTAAAAACTGTTTAATTCTGCCAATTTTCCTAAACACTACACACAGAGATAAAAATAAGACTTTTTTGTAAGACTTTGCAGGCCTAACATAGTCTTGTGCCGTGGTGGACAATATTATTAAATTATTCTCTGAAATTTATTCCGAAATATATCTGGACCTAAGAGACGCATAATGAGTTAAAAACTCAGAAAGAATCATTAAAATGAATTTCGTCTTTTCTTGTTTATTTTATTGGTTTTTTGACGATGATGTACTCGTATCTCGGACAGATTATAACCAAATGATGTGACGAGTAGTAAACTGTAAAAAATATGAGAGAAATTTATGACGGCTTAATTTAAGATAATATAATTTAATTCGTCTAGAGTGATTGCGGAAAACCACGAAAAATATTAGTCAGAATATTCGGTCTGCTGCCGAAATTCCAAACCGATTTCTCCCGAATTCGAGTCAGCAGGGCTGTCTACTCGATCTTTATGCCGGCTCTGGCAATTCAGAATTTTTAATCTTCTCCTAATATAGTCGGGATAATACAAATTTAGGGGCCTCCAGTGGGGTGACATAAGCTAGGGTGTGATGCTGAAGGAAGACATGTAGAGATTTACTGGGTAATATTTTGGGAAGTGTTCGTTTTCTGAGAGCGAATCAGAGATTAGACGATTGTACTAAAATTAACCTTAAAGAAATATGGGCGTGCTCTACGATTGTCAGTGAATTGACTCAGGACAGAGAACGGTGGTTGTCCTTTGTGTTATATATGTTCAGTCCTTGGATTCCGGGTTCGGAGGTTTGGTTAAGATACATGTATTCTTTGCATTTTGTAGAACAACGAAATGGAGATGGGTTGAACTTATTAAAAAATAAATTACACATAAATAAAGATGGTTTTAATAGTATATGTACATTTTCACATTTGTATGAAACAGTATTATGTACAAGGGGTTGACATTGGGAGAAACACTCAGTTGGAACATGGAATTTATCGTTATGAAATATCACAAATGCTTCATTAAAACATGCACATTCTTGAAGGATCTTGATTTCGTAACGCGATTTTTTCACATTTGTCATAAATTTACAGTTTTCCAGCTATTACAGACTGAAAAATATTAGAACAAAGTGAGAGACTGCACTGTGGAAGTACTCGGTAGTCATTCACAAGAATGTACTCGTATTAGAGACATCGGAGAATTAAGAAAGTCGTCTTCTGGGTTTAGGCACCGTCTATTCTTCGTTTTGGCCGACGTTTCGGAGGAACGTAGCGCCTCCATCTTCAGAGCAGTTGAATGGCTTGGAATGCGGAGAGCAGTAGCTGTAGTGATAGGATGTGAAAAGCGCTGCTTATATACGAAGTAGGCAGGGGGGGGGTGGTTAGGGAGAACGGACCAATGGGAGCAGTGGGGAGCGATTAAGACCATATATGGTGTTGTGTTGACTAAGGGAAGGGGGGGGAACTGCCAGTGAATCCAGGAAACTTGAGGTCAATAGCACTAGGAAGTGCGGTAGACAAGAAGAACCTGTAGGTTGGGGACAGGCTACTGACGTCAATGACATGGCGAAGAACTGGTGTGGCTAGTTGGATTCTCTTTAGG